>NW_026083043.1:0-160308 GCF_020184175.1 Aphis gossypii
TTTTGTAAAATGAACAGAACACACTACACTCCCAGGTTTGACTTCTGATGAACATTGTTTTGCAAAGTTCATCCAAGCTGCTAATGTAGGATTCTCTTTTGGAAATCTAATTATTACATAAAAAAATTTAAAATTTTTTAATTGTTATTTAATGTGTATGCTTGGATGTAATAAATAAATAGGTATATAACAATAATTATAATAGATATATTATAATACTTTACATTGTAATCTAATATCATTAAAATCATTTATCAAACAATAACATACAAATTTCAATTTATTTAAATGTATGTAGTTAACTTACTTATGAAAAGTTATGCCTTCGTTTTTTTCTTTGGCTACTTGCCACCTTCCACAAAAGCAACAACTCGGCATTTTAATTATATTAAATATAATTATAAATTATATCTTATATTTATATATAAACTAATGAAATATATAAAGTATGTTTTTTGACTCGTTTAAAATTATAAATTATTAAAAAATAAAAATGCAATTGCAGTCTGCAGTAATCGCACAATCCCACAGAATAATAATTATTGAAATTTTCTGTCATGAAAACAGCACCATCTAACGGTATAGTTTATCGGATGCGGTGTTAGTATGATAAATATCGCTGCATTATGCTTATATACCGTTAATTAAAATAAGTGCCATCTCTATATTATTATTACTCTGAGATTTGTGCCTATTGCCTACGTCACGCAATAGTCCACCCCGCACCGTTGTTATCAGTTCCTCACCAAACGCTGGCTAACCTCTTCTTTATAGATCTTGCTATGGCATATAAATCTCTATGAGTCTATGCTCTGTGGTGATAACACAGAATAACATAATATATTATCAATTCTGTAGTATTAATTGAATATTTTATTGTTTGGTATTTTTTTCTTGTGCTTTTTTTCCAATAGAGGTATTTCTATAAACTTCGAGATGTCTACAAACAAAAAACGTAAAATTGAAGAGGAAAGTAGAGGATTTAGAACTGAGTGGACTGATACTTATGCATTTGTCCCGAACAACATGGGACAACCAAAATGTCTTATTTGTAACGAAAACTTCAAAAACAATAAAAAATCTAATATTGAACGTCATTTTTTATCTTAACACGATATTTTGGTGAGACGTACCCAGCTGGAAATGAAAGAAAAACAGCAGTGGCCGAGTTGATTCGTAAATCTCAACAATCGACATCTAAATTTAGTAACTGGTTGCAGTCGGCGTCTAATTTGACTGCAGCTAGTTTTGTTGTATCTCACGAAATCATGAAATCTGGAAAACCATTCACTGATGGAGAATATATTAAAAAATGTTTTATTGGTATGTCAGAACATCTGTAATTGATGAATAAATGACAATGAATCATGATGAGATTGAAAAATATAAACACGATGAAGAAGAAGAAGAAGAACATGTTGATAAATTAGGCTTAAATCCTGTGACTTTGGTAGATACTTGTTGTTTTAAATCAAATTTGACTAATAGCCAGGCGTTAGATGATGATTTTTCCAAAACTCTTAATGTCTGATACGACGAAAAAATGCATAGAAAGTGTATCGTTTTTTGGTTTATTGAATGCTATAGCTGTTTTTGTTCGTAAATCTTACTTACGAATGAATAAGTGGGAGACAACGAGTAAGTTTAAATTTATATCAGTAATTGGCGAAACAAGATGGTGGGCTAAAGATCGGTGTGTTAGTAAAATATTTGGTTCATATAATAATCCTAAAGATTTTCTATTTGTGGATATTATTCAGACTTAACATAAAATTTATATTACGGATACATTTGTTCCGGATGTAAGATTTAAAGCTAAAACATACATAGATGATCTCTTAAAATATGAAACCATAGTGATGAGTCAAATTTATCTACAAATGATTGCATCTACAACTGTATTATCATTATATCTACTAACAAAAGGTATGAATATTCTCAGAGCATATAAAATGGTGAAACACATAATCAATACTCTTGAAAATCAGTCGAGAAACTTTGAACAAGTTATATGTGCATCAGATAAATTTGTTTGTTGTGCTAATGAACAATTTTCAAGTCGTGAATTAGACTACTGCATACCTATGAACATTTTACAATTAAAGATTTCTAAAAAGAAAACAATGGCTGGAGAAAAAATTTCTGACGACCCAATACAAAATTCAAAATTTAGATATTGTGTAAATGTGTATAATGTTATACACAACCAAACAGTCAATAGTCTTGAACAACGATTTTCAGAACATGGAAAACTGTTCAAATCAATGTCGATTTTAGAACATTCAGGATTTAAAGATATTAAAAATTATGATCATCTTCAAATTTCCAAACATTTAATATACCTGGTCGATATTTTGAAAAAATTTGATGAAGACATCGCGGTTGGAACTTTGGCTGATGAACTTTTTTATTTTTTCTGGAAAATGGTCAAAGATTAAGCATATCAATAATATTAATAACCAAGACGCTAACGAAAAAGAAATTAATATAAATATAGAATCTGATTCCGATGAAGACTGTAACGTGCCACGTACAAACAGTAGAATGATGTAGTATCGGATAGGTTGTTGTAAAAAAATGAAGACTCTTGAAATAATTCCAAGTGTTTTTTATTGAAAATTATTCTAAGTCCAAATAATTAAATAAATTAAACTTGTGAAAAATATTCTAAGTCCAAATGACAAAACTATTGATCTGGGTGACGTGAAGGTGCTCGCTCTAACTCTGGTGGATCACGTCTGAACTGTGTCTAATCTGGGCCCCCTTATATATCGTCCAGGGACTCCCGCGGTACCCTCAGATCCCTGATGGTCTCTTGCACGTGCATCCGCTTCTTCCCACGCATTGCGTCATCCGCGCGATACCGTGCGTAAATTATATGACTATAATATTCTACCGGGTGGTAATTGTATATCTATATATTCTACCGGGTGACAGGCGTACGTGCGATGATCTGTTTTTGATGTAATTATAGTGCCAGCGTTCTCACGTCGCTCCGCCGTTGATGACCATTAAAGTTTATGACTTATATTACTTTCATTATTAAAGTTTATATTTAAGAAAATCTGTACTTGGTCATCTACTCACTTTAAGTAGCATCTGCTTACATTAGTTGTAGCCTCATCGTATTTATAGAAATGTTTGTTATACCCCCAATGTTAGGGATTATCATCAGCGGTTATCATTAGCTATGGTATATAGTAATTTATATATAAGTATCATAGCACGTTGCAAGACGAAGACTTGATAATAAAAAATGAAATTAAAAATAAGATTGCCTGTCAAGATTGTATAGTTTGTTGTTATAATGTGTTTAAAACATATAATTTACATACTATGGCTTATTCTTCTTTGTTTATGGCCTACAAATCTATTTTAGCACTATCATATACACAAGTAAAATGTGAAACAACATTTTCAAAACTGAAATACGTTTTCAATAGACTGCGAAACACGCCAAGTCAAGAAAAATTGGATACTTTTTTGTTAATGAACGTTGAAATTTTTTTTTTTTTTTGTTAAATATTAAAAACGATGACATTATAAATTTAATTACAAAAAAAAAGTGATGAATTAAAAAATATATTATTGCATTAGTATTATATTGTTGTTATTTATCACCCTACTTCTCCCCTCCTAATAAAAGCTTAAAAGTATCATAACCGTAAAGTATTACTTGATCTTATGTGATTAAAAAAAAATGGGCCGTTGAATGAGCTTGGAGGGAGGGGCTTAGCCCCTAAAACCCCTTAAATGTTCTTATATATATGGAAAACTTATAAGTTATAAATGGACCGGTAAAATTATTGTGCTCGGTAAGTTTCTGGGTCCCAATCCGGCCCTATATATTATACCCTTGCTTTATCTTATTTCTATACCTATAATAATCATAATTTAACATTTACTCTTAATTTATCTTTGTATATATTTTATGATTTTAGATGGTATAAATTATGAAATTTTTGTAAACATTGAATATATTAAAGAAATTGGGACATTGCCACTTGAAGATATAAATAGTGATCATGGTTTGTATTTTAATGCATTTTTTTTTTTTTATTGTAGTGTTAAATTATATTATTGGTTTTATGATTTTTAATTTTTAGATAAATCTACGGGCGAGCCAGTGGATGACAACCAAACCACATTTGTAGACGAATCTTCTACTGAAAATGGTAAGAAATTAATGTATATGAAATAATGGTAAAAAATTGATATTAAATAAGTATCTATTACTAAATACCTACATAATGTTGAAATATTTAGTAACAGTAGTTGTTAATAATATAATAGTATATAATCTTACTAAGTACTAATAATTTATCTTATTAGTTGCAAAACTAATACATTATAAAATTATAAATAATAATAAACTTTTAACAGAGTTTATATGGTCTAACAAACGGCGTACATCAAAGGATAATGAGAGGACAGAAACCTTCATTTCTATTGTAATTAGTGAAGAAATACCTGGTCTCGAAGATGAAGAACCACAACTTTTGCCACCCTCAACACTTCACAATCCTAAAACGACCTTAATGCCTACCAATAAGTCTGACTTACGTATTCAAACGGTTTATGAATAAAACCATAAACAAACAACATTCAGAGATGATTATTATCCAGAAAAACCAACATACGGAATTTATGAAAATTCTTAATGAACAAACTAAATATCGCACGCAGATGGCTGGCATTTTTGAAACAATTGCTAAAAGTTTAAGCAAAAAACGAAAACGCGTTGTGAGCTCATCGGTATCTGATTAATTTTTGTACATTCATAGTTTATAAGATAATATTAGTATTTTCAATAATTAATTTACCCAAGTGCAATTGTAAAGTAACAAAAATGTGTGACTGATTATTTGATTAACTATTTATTTTGATCAATCATTATTTTTCTTTATTATTACTAAAGAGTATTCGTTATGTTTTTATTTCGTTGATTTTATTATTCTATTTTATTTTATTAGTAAGGTATAAGTAGTACAAAGTAGCATTATTAAACTAATAATTTATTATGAATAAACAGTATTTTTCTTTATTATTTCTAGAGTATTAATTATGTAGTTGTTTTTTTTTTTTTTTTTATGATTGTTAACTATGAATATTAATATTATGTAAAGTGAGAATAAAGTTCTGATTTGTTTAATTATAAATTGACAACATTTATTTGAAGTTCTAGTAATTTGGAGGTATCAATAAATTTAACAATTCGTCTCTTTTAAAATTCCCTTGCTGTCTTTCAATATAGTCTCTAAAGGATCTAAAAGAATATCAGCTGGCAGAAAACCAAATGGACATTCTACAAATATTAAAAAACGTCCTCATAATCTTTCAATCAATGTCAATAATAACCAAATGAATGCTAAAAGTCATGGCAATGGTCATTAAGTTAATACCAATTTAAGAAAACCCAAAAATATAATAATATATTATAATTATAATGTCTATATTATATTAGTAATCCTATAAACATATTATAATAATATAAGTGAATGTGTAGGTAAACATAATATGTATGCATTTGTTTTAAATTTAGGTAGGTATTAAGTATTTCATATTTTCATCTATGTATTTAATGATGATTATTTATTGATGCCTATTGAACTAACATTAAAATAACTTTGGTAAGTTTTACTAAATACCTATCCATTATAATATTTCCTTTATATTTTCCAAATAATTACTTACCTATTTTGGCATATGTACATGACTTGATTTTAAATTATTTTATTTTTTTCTGTACGGTTAACAACGTATATGGAGTGTTCAGTGTAAAACTACTAAGTGTTAACTATTTAATTAATAACGTTATATAAATATTTATTATTATTGTTAGATAAATAATAATATGATATTTCATAATGGAACGATTTTATAAAGAATAAAATGTACCAAAGACAAATATGGTAAAAATAACACCTTATTATCCGATAAACGATACGACGAGTTGATAGAGGAAGTTTTAACGTTGAGATGTCAGAAAACGAAAAAAAATGGTCAGTAAATAAGTGTCAATTTATTTTAGATTCTAAGTGGAGTGATATGTATAAAATTAAAATATAATTTTTACGGTTAAGGTTTGAAAATGTAATGCAAGACTCCACGTAAGTATTTATTACGTTAAAATTAATAATTATTATTTTTTTTTGTCATTAAAATTTAGACCAAATAATATTTAAATGTTATTTATTCTACAAACCTATAAATTATTATAATAAATAATAATTAACTACAATAATAGTATTGCTGTATATTATAAAATATAAAATGTGTTTTGGATGATATTGCATGATTAATTTAAAGTAATTTTTTTTTTTTATGTATAATTTAACAAAATTAACCTTAAATGCGTTTTTTACGGTATTAGTGCATTTTCTTAGTTTTTAGAGCATTTTTCACAATTTGTTCATAAAATGAACAAAAATTATTGTGATTAACACGAGACTTTCGGTAAACTGCGGATGGTACGAATAATAAATTATATAGCAGAGGTAGCCAAAATTTTTTGGTCACGATTTACTAAAAATATACTTTAACTTTGAGGATCAACTTCCATAGAAATTTTTTTTTAATATTGGATAACTATAATTATTAAGAAGCATATAGGGCGCGTGGTCCTAAAAATAAATTTTAACATGATCGACTTTTAAATTGTCCGCGATCGACTGTTTGGCCGCCACTGCTATATAGCACGACAAGTTATATCGTCGATAATAATTTTATCATAACCAGGCCTCGATAAGTATTACTGAATTAGTATCCAATTAGTACGTCCGTCGTCCAGAACTAAACAAGTAAAAAATACTTTACAGTGCGGCTCACGAAAAGTGAGCGTTCAAGGTCAGTGGCATAAGCGACTCCCGTGGCTGTTTTAAATAAGTGATTGCCAAACCTTTTTGCCGCGGTTTTTAAAATTGTTGATACCAGTATACCACTATACAGCATATACATTACAATAATATTAAACACATAATTTATATGAACGTTACGACTTACGATTAGGAAAAATTGCATAAACTATTTTAAATACAGATATTAACATTTTATTTACAAAACTAATCATGATTTAATCATAAAAAAAATATTAAAAAGCACAAATATAAAATAATTTAAATTAAAGTAATTAGGTAATATATACATTATTTACACAAATAAATTTCCTTTTTGTACATAAATAAATTACATTTTTTACACAAATAATTTACATTTTTTACATTAATAAATAAATTATATTATGTCGTCTTCCTCGTCGTCTTCATCACTACTTGTGTCACCTGGTTGTATTGTGAGAATAATAGGCTCCAAAATGACTTCTCTATGTTTTTCTTTTTCATAATCTTCGTCCTGTAATTTTTCGGCATGACGTACGCAATTTTCCCAATTTTCTTTTTTCACTGAATCTATGGCTTCGTGCATTAGCTTTTCAACATCAGCCATCTTGAAGGTTGTATTTTTAGATGCAACCTGTCTCTTTGCTTGTGCCCATATCATTTCGATTGGATTGTACTGACAGTGATATGGTGGTAATCGTACAACTTCATGTCCCATTTTAAAGGCAAATTCATCCAGTTCGTATTTTTTTTCGGTCGGTATTAAAACTTTAACTTTTTCACGAAGCTCAGCAACTGTTTCAAGTGGAGAAAAATTAATTTTTTTTTTAGTCAACCATTCTTGAATATCGGCTTTTCGGGCATTGCTTTTCGGAAAATTATGTTCCAACATTGAGTGGTATGGAGCGTTGTCCATAACGATGACACATGGTTCTTCAAGGGATTGCAATAATTGTTCGAACCAAGATCTAAAAACGTCAGCATTCATTTGACTATGGTAGTCTTCTGTATTACCTGATTTGCTACGAAAAATTAATTTTGCTTCCTTAATAAAACCATGATGACTTGAACCTGCGTGGCAAACAATGAGTCGGCCTCCCTTACCGGTAGGTACTTTTAAACCTTCAGTTTCCTCTTCATTTTGCCATGTATAATTTTTGGAATGGTTTTGATTCACCCAGGTCTCGTCTAAGTAAATGACTGGACGGGAATCGTTATTTTTACGTAATGTACACATTGTAGTAAGAATCTACGTCCGTCGTTACATCTTTTGTAGGTAAATTTTAATTTTTTTAACAATCTCTTCATTGAAGCAAGACTACCTTTATAATCAAATTTTTGTTGTACAGAATTTAAAATTAATTTCGATGTAGGATATTCACCTTTTTCATAAAACTCGTGAACAGTTCTTCGTATAACATCGCTATCGAAATCGTCCAGTTCTGTGGCGAGTCCGAGACATCGTCGGTAGAATTTCCTTCTGCACACACTCGTCTTACTGTTGTATAAGATACACCACACGCGTCGGCAGTAATTTTTTGTGTTTGTTTAAAATATTCTTGTAAAGCCATGTCGTCGGAAGAAGCCAAACTTTTAAAGTAATTGTACACATTAAAAATTACTTTTTTGGTTTGACTACGAGTGTCATTATTTTTAAAAGGCATTTTAAAGTAAAATAATTAAAAAACAGTATTAATTAAAAAAAAAAATTACAAAAAATTATAACACCACAAGCAGACCAAATATTTTACTAAACACGTGCGTTCACTACGTCGAGTTCACGAAAGATGACAATTTTAAGGCTATACACAATGAAGGGTCTACCCAAAAAAAAAGGTAGAGTAGGAGCTGCTAACATAAAAGGAATGTCTATTGAATACGGTCCCGCCAAAAAAACCATAGCTCGGTCGGTGGAATAGGTGGAATATACTACAAACGGAGAACCCCTGGTTTCGACAATAATTGGTCACCACCCACTGACCTTGAACGCTCACTTTTCGTGAGCCGCACTGTAGAGACAATAATATAAAAATAAAAATAGAATATAAACGCAATTTAAGTTCAAATTTTTACGAAGTATGTCAAAATTGCAAGTTATTTTATAATTTAAAACTAGATAAGCATTTTATATTTTATTTTATAAAAGGACTTGAACGTTGGTCAATTAAAAAAAAATTATCTTTAGTTTAAATTTTTACGAAATCCAAAATTTAAACGTAAAATAACGATTTATTATAAAATAATTTTAGATTTTTGTTATAGTTAAAATTACTAGTCGTAGAAACATGAAACATACAACAATTTTACATTACCAGTGCTGCAATTACCAGGGGGGCGACGCCCTGCTAATTAGGCACTATGAGATTAATTTTGGGGCACAGTTTTTGTGATAGATTCAAGAATAATAAAAATTATAAAAAATATAAAATGTTTTGTAGAGTTTTGTAATTATGAGTTATGTAGCAATAAATAATATTTAGTCTATTAATTAAACACAATATCAAATTAAAAGATTTAATTGTAATTTTAGATAATTTTAAATTAGATCAATGTATCTAACAGAGCATAATAGTGAATTAGTATAGAAACAAACTGCTTTATTATATTAAATGTATATTATTTCAGGATAAAAAACTAAATGTTTAACAATATACAAAATTTTGTTCAATTTTAACTATCTTAGTTTAGAGAAAATAGTATGGATACTCAAAACAAATTATTAAACCTACCATAACATTGTTGTATTATAATTATTATATTAATTTTAGAAAATTTAATCAAAATAATTGTATAAATATAAAACTATGACTTAAAATAGAATAAAAAATAAAATATACCTAACTAGTAAAGTTATAATCAAAATATTATTATAGTTTTATAGTTGTAGAAACTACCAAAGAATTTACAGTTACAATAAGAGGTTTTAGATTGTTTCGTATTATAGATTTATTATCTACATACTCACGAAAACCTCTGATTGATTCTATTTCATTTACTTTGAATATGTTTGATAACTTTTTTTTTCTTTTTCACCTTACATTATATTGATTTCCAAAGGCCATTTATGAGGGTATAACACTTCTAGAAGTTGAATAAATTCATCATATTTATCCGATGTATTAGATAATGAAGACACATGAGATGATGTAAAGCAAAACATTCTTGATTTTAAATTTGCAGCCAAACTTTTATAAAACTGATTAGAATTTATTTTATTTTTATTTTTTGAATGAGGTTGAATATTTTTGAAAGTTAAACTACAGTTATATTCTTCAGATTTTTTATAATACCTATCATAACAATTTTCTGACATAGGGCCGTGCCACACTATGCGTTTTGGCGGGTCCGGTCAAAACTCATCCGGTCGACCGGAACAACGAGTCGCATAAGTTCTAATTGTAGATGTCACATTAGAGCGTTTTGTCGGGACCGGTGGATTCCTGCCGCTGACCGACCGCAACATGTTGAAACAAATCGGCAGGACGTGTCATCAAAACATATTGTTTTATATTGTGTATGCCACACTGTGCGATTTGGCCGCTGCGTTTTTTTGATTATTTTAATTTTATATATTTTTAAAATATTTACATAAATATTTTAAAAAAAATGGTTTTTGATACCGATAAATTCATTTCGTGTATTCAAAGTAACCCATCTATTCGGGAAATGGGTACTAAAGAATACATGGATAAGTTTATTGAACAAAAAAGTTGGCTCAGTATTGGGGAAAGCATGTATCCAGATTGGACAGAAAAAACAGAACCTGAAAAAAAAATACAGGTAAGTAGAATATTATGTTATATATTTTTAAATTTTTACCATAGGTTATTTGCAATATAGTATTACAATATTATTAGTAATTATTTTTAATTTCTATTGAGTTTATAACTTTTTCGATCAAATAAAAAAAAAGACTAAATATATTACAGTTTTAATTTATTATTACTAATTTACAAATAATAAAATAATAAGGATCTTTTTAAATAAACAGCTTATAATACTTTATACTGAAAATCTAGGGCACCAGGGCCCATAAAATAGTCAGCAAAGTAATCCCTCACTTCAATGCCTTCTGAACGAGTGTCTGTTCCACGAGCTTCTATGTCATCCAGGCTATGGGTTTCAGAATCTTCAAAATTAATTCCGTCTCTCTTACGAACAAAATTATGTAATATACAACACGCTTTGATGATAATGTCAGTAAATTCAGGTTCCACTTGTATGGGAGTATGCAACACACGCCATTTATTTGCAAGAACTCCGAAAGCACACTCAACTGTCCGCCTTGCTCTACTCAATCGATAATTAAATACACGTCGAGTATCAGTTAGGTTACGTCCTGGATATGGTCTTAATAAATGTGTATGTAGAGCGAAAGCTTCGTCCCCAATAAAAACAAATGGCTGTGGATTGTTATTTGTGTTTGGTAAAGGATTTGGTTCAGGAAGATTAAGTTTTTAAGCATATAACATTTTGCCGAATGGGCATTCCTTAAATATATTGGAGTCCCCTTCTCGACCATAAGACCCGACATCGATTGTGATAAATTGTAAATTTGCATCGGCTACAGCCATGAGTACCACAGAAAAAAACTTTTTGTAATTGAAAAACAATGATCCAGAATTACTAGGATTTTTACATCGGATATGTTTGCCGTCAATAGCGCCTAAGCAATTTGGAAAGTTTGTTTTAACATTAAATACATTTGAAATCTCCAACCAGTCATTCGTGGTCGGCACAGGCATCTCTGTTGGCTGTAAAACTGTCCACAATGCTTGACACGTTTCTTTAACTATTATTCCGATCGTACTCCTTCCAACTCGGAAATCAAATTTCAAAGCAGCAAAATAGGTGCCAGTTGATAAATATCTTTAATGAAAAAAAAAAAAAAATTACACATCGTTTAGGTTTTATAGTATAGGTAGGTAGGTACCTACCTACATTTTTAATAAAATACTGATATAAATGATAGATTCTGAGCGGAGTGAATAATGTATTCAATTTTCAATGATCTATTTATATTACATATTATTTTATTTGAGTCTGTATATACGATAAGTAGTCAAAAAATGCTTCGAGTAGGTACATTATGCAATATTTTCATCAAATGTCTAACATTATTAAGCATTTTATGTTATACATAATAATATTTTCAAAATATTTTGAAATTATTTACCTAAGCTATTTAATACGCATAAGAGACTATCGACTTTGATAAGTTGTTCTAAAATTATTGTTGTTAAAATTTATTACATAGCCACATAGGCGTAGGTATATTACAAGGTCATAAATTGTTATTGGTGTACCTAATGAAAAAGATAAGTTGAGCATAATTTTACAATAATTTTTTATAAGTGTCTAAAATTTGAATTTTGCCAAATTCTTGAATAATTGCAAATTATTTAGAAATATATTGTATATTACTTTTCATGTAGGTATACAGATAAACTAAAAAAAAAAAAATAAAATAAAAGTTTTTGTAAAATCAATAAAATCATTGCTTCGATCAAAATAAAAAAACTAATAACATATCAACAATTTAAAATATGTTAGATAAATAATAAAACAATTGACATATACCTTTATAGGTATTCAACACAACTTAAAATTCTTTTATTAGGTATTTATTAAATTTAAATTATTTTATTAGGTTTCATTAAGTATTTATTTTTGTATGAATAAATTATAGTTAAAGAAATGAAAACTAAATGGCGGCATATTCGTGATCACTACTCAAAGTTCTTAAACCAGGGGGTCTATTCTCGAAAACTACGTAAGGGAAATGAACGAGCAAAATGTACGTAATCCGCCATTTTTACGTATTGTTTCAAAATTTCGTATTCTCGAAACTTTTCGAACGAAACGTATACGTAAATATTCGTAATCGACGTTCGCCAACCCCGTACGTAACAAATTGAATATTTCGTATTCATTTTCGTACGATTTGTTATCTTATATTAGTTATCATTTTTGTTTTCATTATTGACTTATTCGCTTATTGTTTAATCTGCATTTGAATTTAAGAAAGTTTTTATTTTATTTAACAGAATTAAAAACCGCATTCTTTAAACTTTAAATAAAATGGCTCTCGATGAAATTTTTAATTTAGAACTTTTGGGGGCTTTAGAAGAAGCCGAAAATAGAGCTATAGGGAATCGGCCTAGGCAATACTATAATGCCCAAAATGTAATGGAAGGTTTGTACAATAGTAATAAATAACGTATAGTATTTAAAGCCTTCTTAGTAGTTAGTTCATACCTACTTAATTACATTATACTCATTATAATTTTAGAACTGTCTGACCTTCAATTTATAAAAAAGTTTAGACTCACTAAGACATTGGTTCAAGAGTTAATAAATATATTAGCACCGTACATGACTGAACCAACTAGATCTTCTTCAATCACAATTAAAACAAAAGTCAAGTCATAATTATTTATTTCTATATTAATAATAATAATTAATTATGATAAAATGTTGTATGTATTGTTAATCATTATTAGGTTTTGACAGCTTTGCGGTTTTTTGCTAGTGGTTCATATCAGCTAGATATTGGTGACAATAGGTCATCAGCACTAAGTCAGCCATCTGTTAGCAGATGTATTGCTGAAGTATCTAATGCATTAAACCAACCGGATATTGTAAAAAGATACATTAGCTTCCCGGATAACTTTCAAAAATTAAATGCAATACGTAGAGGGTAAACAATTTTTTTCACTTATATTTGTCTAAAATCTTAATAGTACCTATACTATAAGTGTACTTAAAAATAATAAATTTTTACATAAATTGAACATTGGATATGATTTTCAAATCGCTATATTTGTTCTAAACATAAACAGATTTCTTGATAAAAAAGGAGTGCCTGGGGTCGTAGGGACTATAGACTGCACTCATGTAGCCATATTTCCACCTCCTTCAGAAGGATTATATCCTGAGCACATTTATGTGAACCGCAAAGGTTACCACAGCATTAATGTGCAATTAGTAAGTTATTAAAGTACATTATAAGTAGTATAATCTATTTTCGGTGTATACTTTTTATTTGAGTAGAAATGTAGAACCAAAATGGTACCTAGAACTTTTAATACTTATAAGATTATTAATACATGATTAGTTCAATATTAGCTGTTAATAAAAAAAAAAAACCATTGTTTATTTTAATTTTAATATGTCACATTATTACTCTGTTATTGATTAAAGATTTGTGACTCTGATGCAAGAATAATGAATGTTAATGCTAAATATCCAGGTAGCACTAATGACTCATTTATATGGCGTCAAAGTGTGATATCCACATACATGGAAAACTTGCATGACAATGGACACACTTCATATTTTTTATTAGGTAGAAATGATAATTTTTATGTTTACAAAATATAAATCTTAAACACTTACAGTAGTTAATTAATACTTTGTTAACAGAAAATAATTTTGGATCTATTATATTATTCTTATTATTAGGTGATTCAGGATATCCACTTAGGCCTTGGCTCTTAACACCATTAAGTGATCCTATTCCTGATACGCCTGAGTCCTTGTTTAATAAGTGGTTGACTAGTACACGGTCGACCATTGAAAGATGTAATGGGATCTTAAAAATGAGATTTAGGTATTTAAAATAAACTAAAATAAAAAAATTACCACTTATGAGAACTATTAAATATTAAAAATGTGTTTATTAGATGTTTATTAAAACACAGAGTTTTGCACTATAATCCAGAACGAGCTTCGAAAATCATAGTGTCTTGTTGTATCCTTCACAATATGTGTATCAATGCGAATTTGCCTGTTCCTCAGAGAGAACCAGATGATCCTCTAGACATTGATTTTGGCATATATGGTGTTCCTGAATTGAATCCAATGAATCCTACAATAAATCCTCAACTAGCTGCAGGCCGAAGAGTACAACAACTGCTTATTAGATCCTATTTTACTTAATAAACATTTTTTTTTTCAATCATAATTCTATAATTAAAAATTATAAAAATAAACATTATTACAATAAACTAACATCAAAGTCAGGCAGTTAATAACTTGAAATAATATTCTTTTACCAATCACCAATATATTTAGTATTTAATAAGCATTAGAAAACATTATAGCTTTATAGTTAAAAACTGAACTGAAATGATATATTAAGAGTTTAATATTTAAATCATGATAGAACTAATACTTCCACCCAAGATATTCACTCACCTTAATTGAATTTGTTTAGTTAATTATACATATACAATATACATCAAACCATAATATACTCTTTATATTAAATATAGCATTAATATACATCATGCAACATGCATCATTTATTTAACAATTTATTTTTATATACTAATATTATATTATTAATTTATATATTAATATAATTTTTATATTTTATTATTATATATTTTTAATTTATTTATTTACTTATTTATTAGTTTTATACTTAGCTGCAATGCTTTCAGCTATCAAAGCCAAGGCATTAGCCTTTTTTTCCTTGGCCACAGTCTGCCTTTCCAAAAGCAGGAGTTTTTGTTTATAGTAGTTGGCTTTTATCTTGTTTCTTTCCGAACTTATTGCAGATAAGGAACGCGATACTTCCACTGTATGGGAAAGAATATTTTTCTTCTTTCCGAAATTCTTTCCAGAATTTCTCCTAATAAAAATTATTATATAGATAGGTAATAAATCCTTTCACTCTAATATTAACACACAATTTTTTCTACTGAATGCAAATTTGCTATGCTCTATGTATGTAAGCATTATATTAACTATAAAATATATTTATTATTCATCATAAAGAACACACCTTATTGGAGACTTTGGTAACTCGATAGATGAAAAATATTCTGGTACAGCAGATGGCATATCATTGTCAATTTCAGTAATTTCCTCAAGACCACTAAAACAGCTAAGATACTATTATATACTAAAATACATTATATTCAGTAACCACTTATATAATATTAATTTACCAATGAGTTTATTTAAATAACCAACCTACCCATCAAACATCTCTTCAACATCATTCCTATCCAAATCATTTGAAGATACATGTTGGGTACTGTCATTTGTCACATTATCATAACATGCAGTTGTATCTTCGATCAATCTTAAGTATATATAGATTATATATATAGATATATTATAATATATATAATTATATATATATATATAGATTAATAAAAAAGAAAAATTAATAATACTTACTACCTACTTACTATGATACTTACTAATAGTTGCTAATATAGGTGAAAATACTATTTTATACTACAATAATGAATGAGTTGAATATCCCTATCCAAATCATTTGAAGATACATGTTGGGTACTGTCATTTGTCACATTATTATAACATGCAGTTGTATCTTCGATCAATCTTAAGTATATATAGATTATATATATATATATATATATATATATATATATATATATATAGATATATTATAATATATATAATTATATATATATATATATATATATATATAGATATATTATAATATATATAATTATATATATATATATATAGATTAATAAAAAAGAAAAATTAATAATACTTACTACCTACTTACTATGATACTTACTAATAGTTGCTAATATAGGTGAAAATACTATTTTATACTACAACAATGAATGAGTTGAATACTTTTACTAAAGTACTTTATAAAACTGTTAAAACATAACTTACAGAGTGTTTGCTTTTAAAAAGGTCATATCTGCTGGACTTTCAGATACAGAAGTATGCCCTTCAACCACAGTAGGACCCAAAACATCTAAAACTTTTTTCTCCAACTCGCTCAGCTCACTATAGTCTATCTCACCACCACCTGTCTTATTCTGCTCTTTTCTCATAATACCAGCTTTTCCTTTAATATTAGTTTTCAAATCACACCATGTCTGAAAATTATATAACAGGTTATCTAGGTACTCAAAACATAAATAAATAAATAAATAAATAGGTAACCTCTATTAACAATAATAATTATGGTTAAAAAGTAGAGTTTGGATTTTAAGGTAATTCTTGTATAGAATTGTGATTCATATAGTTTTTATGAAAAAGGGGTAACTAATGTTAACCCTTTAAATTTAATTTTTTTATATTTTACGGTAATTTACCAATTTATCATAACCATTTTATTTATACCTATTTATGGTACAAATCTAAAACCTATATATAATTGATAATTGTTAAAATACAATTACAATGATAGGTATGCATTTTTTTCTGTGCGTCATTATTATTACTTATATTACTTTTAAATCCAAACTCTAATAACGAGAAATTAAAATTACATTGTTTTCTATTATAAATATTTACCTTTTTCCATTCGTTCCAAGATTTATTTGATCCAACCTCACTGTTCAACGCATTTGCCACATTCTCCCATAATTTTTGACGCTGTTTCACTGTAGATTTTATAGTGTTTTTCCCTGATACGAGCTCGGGATGAAACACTATAAAATCTACCAACATATTTTTCTGTCTGTCCGTGGAGTTCGGTTTTCTTACTTTTCTCGAATCCATTTCACAAGAATGAAGAAAATAAACGCGGAAATATAAAATTATATGCAGAAATTGTACGTGAAAAAAAAACTATTAAAATGGAATAAATAACCATATGATAAATAGAAAACAAAAGAACAAAACCGAGTACCAACGCACTAATTATTAATCAAAATTATTACCTAAGATAAATCAATACCTAATTATTTATCAATATTCATTACTACGCGTCTAGTGTCTACGCCAAATGCCAAAATGCCGATCGGTTGTGATTATATATTTTTTAGAAAAAGCGCCAAAACTTGTGATAATATGTGATAAAATGGACATTTTACAGAGTTACCAACTACACTTTTAATGATTTGTACGTTCGATTTATTCGTATACGAATTGGTCGTTTAGATTACTCGTATGCTGTTCAAGAATACGAGATAATGAACGTAGACGAGCAAAGGTTACGAATTGCTCGTATACGAGTAATTACGTATACGTTTGGTCGTTCTTTTCGAGAATAGACCCCCAGACGAAAAGTGGCGATAGCGCGAAAAAAAGAAAATATGTGTATGCAGAATCCCTCTCATTTTTGCAGCATACAATTGAAAAAAGAAGGTAACAATATATTGTTTAAATTTGATAGGTAGGTAGTTAAATACTTTTTTTAAAGAATAACAATTATTAAAAGTTATAATTATTATATAACATTAGATACAATAACAATACTTAATCATTTTTAGTTTAAATATTTTCGAAAACAAAAATTCTTCAATTTTAATATTAAAATAAAAGAAAATATATTCATCATTCCATTAGTGCTTGGATTTTCTTTAATAGTACCTTATCTGATAGGAAAGTGAATGTAGTTGGTACTTTGGGGGGTTAAAAGTAAAATTTTTCCAGTTTTTTTCAAAAGTACCGTGAAAAACAAATGGAAAATTAAGGAAAAAACGGGAATTTTTACACAACATTGATTTTTGACAAAACATATTTTGTTTCGATTTTTCAGTTTCTACACATCATACCGTTTTCAAAATATTTTAACTTATTTTAAACTGTTTACGAACATTTTCAGTTTCCAATTTTCTTAGTTTTTTTTTTATAATTGTCAATTAAATTTTGTTTTGTGGGCCAAAAACTCTGAAATTTTAATACAAGGTTCCTGATATATATTGATAGAATAGCAGTTGAAAAATATTGAAAATACATAAGCACGATTTTTTTGAAATCTTGACAACATTTATCAAAATCTCGAAAATTATAAATCATTATAATAAAAAAACTTTAAAATATTTTTATAACTTTTTATAACTAATAAATAATAGCAATAAAACCATGTGGTGCACCACGTACCTTAGGTATGATTATGATGCCCCGTGGTGACCAGATCCGTATATAATAATTTTAATAAGTTACTAATTTTAATTTTAATAGTAACTGAATATTAAACCAAGCTATAAATTCTAATCTACGAGTAGAATCTCCTGCACGCAAATGTTGGACAAAATCACATTTATACGGGTGCATTTTGTGTTTTTTTAGAATTTTTTGGACATAACCATATGAAACTCCAATTTCGCGAGCAATATGCCTAATTGATGAACGTGGATTAGCTCGTATGTATGCTAGTACCTGTAATTCTGTATCTTCGTCAAATACTGCTCTACGCCTTTGTTGGTTGATTTGTCTGCCAGGAAATCTCCCTTCTTGATTTAATCCTTGTAAAAGTCTTAAGATATAATTATGAGGAGGATGGTATCTTTCTGGGAATCGTTCGGAATACGTCCTAGCACATAGACGTACATTACGCTGGCATTCGCCATAAATTAACAGCAACTCTACTTTTTCAGCGTTATTCATATTTAAACAATAACAAAATTATAAAAACACTAAATAACCAGATATTACACGAATATCACATAAACTTTGGTATGGGTCTAGTTAAAGAATAAAACCAAAATGATCTTTTTCTTAAAACAAAATATCTTAATAGTTACATTATCTGATTATCTTATCGTTATTAGAACTATTGAAAAATAAAATAAAATTCCACTATAAAAATAGTTAAAATTGTAATCGTATTATAGCAGTTTACTAAACAAAAATTATATCACACAGGTACTCGGGATATCCATCAAGACGACGTACGATATTATTAAATTATTATTTATAAACAGATAAGGTATAATTAGGTATTAATTTGGCAATATTTTTTTTATTTCCAGTAGTTATAAGTGAACATTTCGTTTAAAATTATGCAAATTATAAAATTATGCAAAAACTCAAATGTTGACATCTCTAACTTTGTCAGTTTTGTAAATAGAAAAAAACTTTTTATACAAAAAACGTTTTAAAAAAAATAATCTATCCGAATATGTAAAAAAAAAGTAGTGTTTTCATTTAAAAAAATGTAAGTTGTATTGCGCATGCGCACACCAAAAGTGTTAAAAATTTGAATATCATAAATAAATGTGTATTTAAGTACTATCTTTCATTTAGTAAAAACCCCATTTCTATACAAGGTCATCGTTCTGAAATATTTAGTGGTACCTCTTAGCGTGATCACACTGTATAATAATTTTAATAAGTTACAATAAATAATAACAGGATGATCTGGCACACGCACATAAGCCCCGCTAAACATACACGAAGAATCAAATAATAATCTGCAGCCAAACCAATAAGACAACACCGAGAGACATTATCCAATGACAATTCATTATATGTTAGAACGATCTCCTGCAAATATAAATATAATAATATTCAAACAACAGCAGCAGAAGATGACCGAACGATACGTACCAAAAACCGACATTCACCGAATACTGAGCCAAACCAGTGGCGCCGAACCCATATGTTAGGTGTGGCGGCTGCCACACCTAATTTAGGGGGTGGGTACCCCCTAGCATTGGTAGTTTTTAAGCATACAAATTGTACGATTTTATAATTAAAATACTATGAAGAAGCAGTGGACATAATAAAATGCGAACTGGTCTATTCATAGTGTTATAGCGTACACCATACGTGATGGTATATCGTGTGATTGCGTTTGAAAAAGCAGATAACTATACAGTATATACTTTTAATTACGATTAATTACCAATATTATACCTAATTAATTTCTAAATCTACAACAGCGGTAAGCTGCTACAGCTAGTTCACGCCTTCACGGTATTTTACCTAGGCAATACATAGTGAAAACATATATATGATAGTATTGATATTATTAAACTGTTAGTGTTACCGAGATTATATATTTTTGTAATACAAGAATAATATAATTTTGTATAAATTTAGATTTCTTCGAATAAAACAACTAACAAGAAATACATTACATTATGAAATCGACTATTATATGATTTTATGAAATATATGGATAATAATAATTTAAAACTATTTATAGATTTATGGGTAATTTAATAATTACACTGATAACTGATAGCCGATAGGTTATTCAGTTATTGGTCATACGACGCACACACACAAGTTTGAGCACTCACTAAAACAAAAATTATTAAGTGTGTACAATAAGACGTATAGCTTGTGTACTGAAATCTATGAAATTACGTTTTATATTTGACAAATTATTTTATTTTATTGACAAAAAGCCTCTTAATATTTGTATTTATATTTTATTTGTTCTCAAATTATTTGAAAATTTAAAATGTCAAGTTTGGTTTGTTTATGTGGCAAAAAAAAGTTGAATTTGAACGATATAAATTGGAAACGTCATGTAACATCATGTAAAATTGTAAAATTAAAAAATACGAATCCAGGCAATGTTTTATCAAATTATTTTTCACAAAAACAAAAAAACAAATCTTCAGTTGATGACATTATTTTAAAAAAAGGTAAGTAGTAAGCACTAAGTTATTATTTATTATATAAATATTTATGAACTATAGGTACAGAAGACTAGAGTATACTTAAAATAATACCCACCTACCTTAGTATTTAATTTAAAATATATAAATTTGAATTGTGTAAGTATGATATTTATTTTTTATTTTTGGCTGCCAAACCACGTGGTGAAAATGAGGACCAATGTACGCATACAAGCGAAACCAAGCAGTATATTGAACAACGAGCAAACAACTAAACTTACTGTCTCGAGAGCACCGAAAAGAAGAAAGAAAAAATGACTAGAAAAAAGGTACAACAGACCATACCGAATACAAATAATAATATGAACGTAGGAACGATATTCAGTGCCATACACACAATTATATAAAACAAGGCAATCATTGTATATTTGATGGCATTGATACAATGATTGTGCAATAGAATAATAAATGTAGCACCCAAAAATACTAAATAACATTTTAATATAATAACAAAATAATAGTGATAACAACACTGATTATAGCTAACAGCTTGTGAGCGTGAACAATAAGAATATATGATGTATATGTTTTATACATATGTAGTTCTGGTTAAATATTGTTTGATTAAAGATTATAATATAATGATTAAATAGTTTGATTAAATATTCTGGTTATAATATAATTCAATGTTTAAATATGTTGGTTAGTTTTCTTATAATTTATAATTGTGATTACAATAAAATATAGTGTTAGTAAATGGTATAATATAATGATTATAATAGATTTGATAATTCCAATAAAATATGTGGTTAGTGTAATATGTTGATTACAATAATTCCGTATATGGTAAATTAGTTAATACAAATAATATTTTTACTTATTATAATATGTTAATAATATAAAATCTATAAAGTTCCCCACACACATTTTTTACTTTTCCCAATAGTAACTTATTCGTACAGTACATTTGCTTAAATCTAAGTGTATATATATTATATATATTTTTTTTTCTTTTATCATTTCATTTTTTATGTTATTTTTATCTTACGTTTTTTTTTTTATTTATTCAAATGATTCAATATAGACATATTTTTATTTATTATCTATTCGTAACGTTGGGTTATAATTTTTATAATTATGAATTTCTGAAAAAGAAATTTATGTTCGTATTTTTAATCGTTGTTTTTTTATTATTAATATACCTATTGCTATAGTTATAATTATTTGTTTTAAAAATGTTATACTAAGTTTTCATATCTTTGTTTCCATATCACATAATTAATTATACGCCCACACAGCATAAAAACATTACCTAAATATAATACAAATATTTTCTGGAAAATGATATAGTTGTCAAAATATTTTTTGATTATTTTTAAAAAGTTAAATAAATAATAAGGAAATATTGTAATAATATTTTTTGGCCAAGAAGTTCATATTTGGAAAACATTTTTTTACAATATTTATAAAACATGTTAACCATATATTTTTAAAATATTTTAGTATTATATTTTCAGAATATTGCAAACAATATTTTCAAAATATGAATTTGTTGCTCAAGAAATATCACTAAAATATTTTTAAATTATTTACATTACTTTTTAAAAATGTTTAAAAAATATTTTAATTACATTAATTTTTATAAATTATAAAATTAATTTTCATATTCAACTTACCGCTTTTTAATAGATTTTAGTGATATATTATAATTTAAATAAATAATCATGAATATATACACACTTCTGAATAATTTATTGTCTTTTATTGTATACAATTTTATATAATAATACTAGCTGACCCCGTGCACTTCGTTGCCCGTTAAAAATGCCAATGCTATAATATGATTCACTAAGACATTTTCATTGACCATTTTTAGTCTCAAAAAACTTGTTCAAGCACCACTTTAAAGTGCGAATTTTGTAAAATGCTTTCTTATTGCACACTAAATTTATGGTACGATTTTACGAATTTACCGTGTATATTGAAAGCATCGATCTATCATTGCTCAGATCCCGTGGTGGATTGCGGACTCCGCGAGATGTATACCTACGTAAGTTTATTATATCTAACCCATTAAGTTTCAAAATTATATCAATTTTTTTTTTACTAAAGTGGTTAAAATACAATAATGTGCCATCTCGTGGTTTTCATATTGTTATGTTAGTTTATTGCTGTGATTTTGAGATTTACTGTGAACATTGACTTATTTCGCTAATTTTTATTTTTGTTGTTATGGTTTTGACAAAAGTGGTTTAGGAGTTCATTGAGGACAAACATTGTGACACGAGATTTATATATATTAAGATAATAAGTAGTAGGTAATAATAAAACATATTAATAAAAAAAAAACATTATGAATGCTTTTGCATTTAATTATTATAATAACACATATTAATAATTTAAAAAAAATATGATTGCCCTTATTGTAAGTAAAAATATAACAACATTAATAATATAAACAAAATTAGAAACCTTATGAATGCATTTGCAGGCAGTGCCACTAAATAAAAAAAGTTATGTTAATAAAAAAAAGTATAAACGCTTTTGCTGCAGGTATAGTATAAGAATAATACACATTAATAATAATAAAAACAAATTATACATAATAATACATTATAATGGTACAATTTAAACGGTCTTCATCAAATTATCTTGTTTTTGTTTTTTTTTTTTTTTTAAAGTCACGGAACTTAGCTCCCGCTAAATATTCTTTGAACGGCTTTTCAATAATTAAGGATGGTGTATCTTTGAATTGTTTAATGTTTCTTATTGCATCTACAAAAACATAAAAAAAAATATTAGCATCATCACAAGGTTTATCAACCTTATCTTCATCAATAATAATAAACAAAAAATAAATAAATATTTTATAAGGAAAAGCAGGTAATTGTACCTATTCAAACTATATTGTTTATTTATTATTGTTATTCAAAACAATGATGATGAATTTTTTTTGTTTTGTATTGTTTGAAAATACTTTTTAAAGGAGAAAAAATATACTCAGTTATTCAATTTTAATAAAGATTTGGTTTCTGCTAAATATTGAATCTTGTTTGTACTTTAGATGTATATTAATATGTTGTCTTCAATATATACATTAAAAAATCAAACATTTTATTTTTCTTACCGAATATAACTGTGCAGGAATTTAAAATGGAAAATGATAATTTCTTTTGTTGCCCAACAAATGAATATTTAGATAAAACTTCGTTAATAAACATTCTAGAAATAATTTGACGTACAGTCTCTGATACTGTATTGCGCACCATTAAACTAAGATCCTTTACCTAAAAAAAATACATTATTATTATCAATAAAAGTGGTTAAATAAATTAATTTATCAGAATAATTACTATTCTCAATCGAAATGATTTTGCCCGCGCAAAAGTCACCTCAGGTGAAAACCGAGATTTTTTTTATATTATATTAATAATAATAATAGCTGACCCGGCAGACTTCGTATTGCTTACTTCGTTTTGCACTTCGTTGCTCGTTGATAATGCCAATTCTATATGACTCAGACTTTGTCCAATACGTTATTTAATATTCGATGGATGATGTTCTAGATTTATCTTAAGTTTTCTGTTGCCCGGAATAAAAACTCTGATTCGCAGCAGTATATTATTAGGTAGGCAATCTACCTGCGGTAGATCGCGGACCTAGTGCTGTTTGTACGTAAGTGTATGATTTAATCTAATAAAGTATCAAAGTTATACTAAGTTTGACATAATACGGTAGATTAATATAATCAATTAATACATAATCCTAACCTAGGTTTTGATTCTCAAAAATCTTGAATAACCCGGCTTTGCCCGTGTACATTTTTTTGTGTTACCTACCTACTATAACTTTTATTTTATCAGTTTTTATATTTATTACAGTTTGATTTTAGATGTTATATTTATCCTTGTTTGCCCATGTATTGTAATATTGTAATTTGTCGGCAAAAAATTACTTTACATTATGGTGTTAAAAAAAATATTTATATTGAAATATTTTATTCACCTCAATAACTCTTTATTAACAGTATTTTAAGTACTGCCTTTTGGGGCTAAAATAATCAAACTACTGGCAGAGCTAACTTTAGAACATGTAATATAGAACTGTCCATGTGAAAAATATTTTTCTCTCAAGTCAATCCCTGTCATGCTCGATGATTGTCCTTGAGACTTATTAATAGTCACAACAAAGTAAACTTTGAGTGGGAATTTTATTCTTTTTAATTCAAAGGGATAATCAGTTGGAATCAACGTTATTCTCGGGATTAAAACTATACCTCCTCTAGCGCTCTCAGTGATAACTATAGCGTCTATTACATTTTTGTGCAGAGCTTTAACTTGCAATCTAGGTTCCTTTCTGATCCAAATTTTTCATACAGTTCTTTATTGAGGTACACCTCAATAAATACCAAAAATAATTGTCCGGCTGCCACCAACATACATTCGACAACCATATTAATTAGTTTTTATTAATTTGTAAGAATTTAAACAATTTTAGATAAGAATTAGAAATAACCGTACATAAACTGGGGTACGTATACGAAGATGCATTAATCTCTATATATAAAGGAAAGTGTACTTTACCAATAATAAAGGCAGAGCCGAACCTATGCGTAGGGTATTTTACGACTTCATGTTATCATGTTTTTATACATAATAATTAGCTGAAATAATAAAGTGATAAATGTGTTAATACATAAATCAGGTTGTTATAGCAACCATTTATAAACAATAATTTTAAACAAAATTTCCATCGTAAATTTCAAAATTCACGTTTGAGCAACCCTTTAAAATGCGGATCTCGAAAAATCCTTTCTTAGCGGATGCCTACGCCATAATAGCTATCTGTATTCCAAATTTCAGTCCAATCCATCCAATGGTTTGAGCTGTGCGTTTATAGCAGTCAATCAGCTTACTGTTTTATATACACGGACTATATATTATATATATATATATATTACATACATGCATTTTTTTTGTGTATTAACATAGTGCTGCACCCTCTAATATACACCCTCAAATATACATATCGAAAAAGTGTGAGGTACATATGTAATGAGAATGTTGTTGGACCACATCGACAAACGATCCCGGATAAAAGCTTGGAAATAATAGAACACATTAAATTGCAAATATAAAACAGCGGCATCCTCGAAATACCATATACGGACTTTATGGGAATACGGCCGGTAGTAATTCGCGTTGTATTCTGAATTGGGCGACTATAATGCTGAAGCATGCCACGTATGAGCAACCGTAATGATGTGGATTTGAAATAAATGTGAATGCAGATGAAATATTTTCTAAGTGTTTTTTATTGGAAAAATATTCTAAGTCCAGGAGACATAAATATTGAACTAAGTGACGTGAAGGTGCTCGCTCTAACTCTGGTAAATCACGTCTTAAATGTGCTTATTCTGGGTCCCTTATATATCATCCAGGGACTCCCGCGGTACCTTCAGGTCCCTGATGGTCAGCGTCACCTGCATCCGCCTCTTCCCACGCCTCTGCGTTATCCGCACAACGTCGTGCGTCAAACAATGTTCATATCATTCTATCGGGTGGTAATTGTGTGCCACTATAATATTTTATATCGGGTGACAAGCATACGTGCGATGATCTGTCTTTGACCCTGAACGATGCCGCCACATAGTATAACTTGTTATAATGTACTATTGTCAATGCGTACAGCATTCTCACGTCGCTCCGCCGCTGATGATGATTTATGTTAATATGTTAAGAAAATCTGTACTTAATCTCCTATTCACTTTTAGAATCCGATTATAGTAATATTTTTTATATCCCTATCATAAAAAGTGTCTGTTGCACCCCCAATGTTTAGGTTATTGTTGGCTATGGTATCTAGTAATTTATATATTATATTTAATATAAGTATCAGAGCACGTTGCAAGTCTATGCCATAGAGTAATAATGTTTATAGATAGATAATAAAGACACAGAATAGTAACGGCGACCTCCTTATCACAGATAACGTAGCATCGTATTATTTTTATGTTAAAAAACCAGTTTTAAAATTAGCTAGATATTTTAGCAAGCGGCCCATGTATCATAATAACCTTAGCGCGGTAGCTAGCCGGCCCAATCCGGGCCTGGGTACCTAGTATTGAGATGTGGTAAATATCGACAATTAACGTTACGATAACACATTACATAACACAGTGATAAAATAAATAACACCTTACAGTAGTACCGACTCGGGTTATATAAATGTGTTATTTCAGTGGTGCGCGTTATGAAATTATGGTGCGCGTTATAAATTGTATACATTTTTCGGTTAATAACTTGATTGAGGTTATACCACGGATATAGAATACAAGTTACCATCTATACCGTGTTTATGAATATATGATTGTGAAGTCGCGCGCGACGTTCCCAAATTTTCTATTTATAAGTTTTAAGTTATAACTGATAGTTGATAACTGATAACAGTGAATATCAAATCATAAATATTAAATTCATAAAATATATACATTTTATTTCAAGCATAGTCCAAAGACAAGTACAAAATACATCATGGTAAGTAAAAGTATGGTAATATCTAACTAGTATTTAAATTATTGTACATTCAATTTGTTTGATGGGTATTTAGTGTCTATAATTTTATATTATATTTATTCCTATTACAATTTGTTTAAAATCTTACATGTATTAGCATAATATAAAATAATTGTATATTAAGTATGATCATACCCAGTATCCACCAGCCGCCTAGAGCATTTTTTTAGGGGCCCTTACATAAAATATGTAATATGAATAACTAATCAAAATATGAACTGTTTCATGTTTGTAATAATATAATCAATGCATTTTAAACACATTTTTACTTTTTTATATACATTATAAAATAGTATCTATAGAGTATACAATATTAAGGTTATACCTACCTAGTATTATCTATATAAGTATGCTATTCTTTCAAAACTCACATAGTTGGATATTAACCGCAAACATTTCAAATTTTCAACTTACTTGTTAATTAATTGTCTAATTATCTTAATAACATAAAGAATTAAAGTAACAACTAGTAACAACTAACAACTTAGGGCTTAATTATTTCCAGTTAATTTTAAAAATGATACTTAAAGTGAAAATCTTGTTTCTACTTTCTATGTAAGTATTATTTATTTTAGTATCTATAACTGAAATTTTGAATAATAAATTAAATTACTATAGCTACTGTGTAATAAGAAGGATTTAGATACATTTTTGACAAAATATTTATTTATTGTTTATTAGTTATATTAAAAATTAATTAACAAATTTCAATGCTCTTAGTGTAGCTATAATTTAAATTAAGTACCTACTCTAGAAACTTTTTTTTGTAAAATAGTGACCAATTAGAGTTCAATGAGTAAATGAAAATTTATAAGATGAATGTAGGTACTGCCATACTATTACTATACTATTACCTATTCAATGTTTACCAACAAAGAAGTTCATAACAATATAAAAAATGTTTATTACATTTACAATGTAACAGAAGTACCTACTATTTGATTATTATTAAAATAATTATTTCATTTACATCTCAAACATTATATTATTTATATTTATGTTGAAAAAAGTGATTATAATAGCTAAAAAAAGAGACCAAATGGGTGAACTAAGTCTAACTCATTTTTAATCGAATTAAGTTAATATGTTTTTCCCTATTATCTTTTAGAGTTAAATACATTGGTTTTAAACACCTTTATTACATAGCGTATAATGTTCTTAATATTGACTTAACTATACTATTAACTAATTTCAAATTAATTTTTCATACCAACTATATTCTAGGATAAAAAAAGACAGAAGAAAGTTACCGACGAACAGAAAGTGTTACTAGTCTCACTATTAGAAAACAATCCCCGATTAGTTTCATGCAAATTTGGTGCTGATTTTAGTTTTGACGACTCTATTAAAAAATGGAAAAGTATAATTTCTGAACTTGAGTCATGTTCAACTGGCCCAAAAGGGAAAAGTGTCGATGACTGGAAACGAGTTAGTACCTAATATTATTTGTATTTTACTTTATTTTATATTGTTTTCATTTAATTTTTATATGAATTTAATTTTGTTAAGACATGGTCAGACTTGAAGAGAAACGTTAAAGAAAAGGCTGCAAAAATAAGATCTTATAGAGCTACCGGGGGAGGAGAAGCATCAAAAGAAAAATTATCCGAATTGGAAGAAAGAATAGTTGGTATTATCGGAGAAATTATGATTGAAGGACACAAAAGAGTACATGAATTTGGTTCACCTTGCGTTAAAAAAAAAGTAACAGATGAATCCTATTGGCATATGCCTATAAGTATATATATATTTAAGTATTTTTAATTGAATCAAATTTAATGTTTAGGTAATAAACATATGCAACCAACAAGCCGAAGTAATTAATCCAGTAATTCAGATAGATAGTGAAGTAATGTCATTTTTATTTTAAATTATTTTTTAATTAAAATATATTGTTACCAACATCGTTTATTTTACCTAGGTTTTTATTTTAAATCTTGAAGATGGAATTGAAAATGATACACCAAATAATTCTCCACAACCGGTAACCATACAATAATAACATGATTGTGTATTTTTTTTTTTTTTTAATAATTGTTATGATTTATAGGATATAAGTCATTCTAGCCAAAATATTGAAGATATTTGTGAACCAGTGCCAGAAAATGTATTGGTTTTTGATTTCCCAGAGGTATAAAATTATTTTAATACATTAATTAAATTATAATCAATTAATATATTATTATAATCTTTCTAGATGAACGAACAAGAAAACATTTTAAGAAAAAAAACTAAACAAGGTAAAAGTGAGTATAATTCATACGGCAGTCCCAAAATGTAAATATAAATTATCAATTAAAATAATATATACTTAACTAACATTTACTAATGATGTTTTTTTTTTAATTTTTAGTTAGTATTTGTGTGTTGATTATTTAATTATTTTTTGAAAAATTAATGTTTTTCAGAGAAAACTGAAATTGACTATCAAATGTATATGGAGCAAATGTTGCAAATTGAAATGAGAAAAGCAGTTGCACTAGACATTAGTTTTAACAGCAACAAATATATTAGAAACACTTAGGAAAGATAAATAGTTTTATATATATTTTTTTTTCACATAATATGCATTTAGATTAGACATGATATTTTCCTAAATGAAATGAAGACTTATTTAAATTAATTTACATTTTTAAAACTGTTAAAAGTATTACATTTTTTATTTCGTTGTTATAATTATATCATTTTCTATTTTTCTTAAAAGTATTATAAAGTTTAATTCAGTTAAAATATACTCACTGATTTGTTTAAAAAAAAAAATATACAATTTAACCATATTCCTTATACATATCAGTATAAAGTCTACACCAGGCGCGGATTCAGGGGGGGGCTATGGGTGCTCGAGCACCCCCTGTCGTCTAAGGAAATCCGTAAACGTACAGTGAGATTGTGGAATTCTTTAATCGTTAAATCATACATTTGTATAATAATTTATAAATAACATAATTTATGTTATTTTATAAAATAAAATAATAATAATAGGTACTATCGGTGTTCTCCATTTCGTCGTCACATACGACGATAACTTACTATTGTTGGTCGTTATCTTGATTCTTTGTATACTCGTATGTAACGACGACACGCGACGGCGAAAAGTACCGATAATTATTATTATTACAAAATGCTTTTATTTATTTGTCAAATTATTATTTTATTTATGTTTCTCAGTTAGTTGGCACGTGAATTCCTGACGAGAATATCATATTATATGATTTTTAGTAGTTACAACACGGTTTGTTTTTTAATTATTTCAGTATTTCACCCAGTTTTTTTACATATTTAATTTTCAAAAATATACAAAGTAAAATATAATATATAATTATTTTACCATGTCGTGTTCTAAAAATGTTTCTAAGTCTCACAGTAAACGTGATCGATCTGTCAGTACCCAGAGATCATTAACCTCATTTTTTGCTGCAAAAAAAATTTGTTTAGATGAATTGCAACATCGATCTAAAGTAAATAATGAAGGTAATGTAAATACTAGTAATATTGATATAAATAATTCTGAAGATTTACAAAATGTTGTTGACAATAATGTAGAAAAAAATATATTTGTTGATGTATTAGATATTGGTAACTTTATTGACAATCAAAGTTCAAATTTAAATGATAATAAAAAATATCTTGCATTGACAAAAATATGGAGACCGGATAGTTTATATAACTTTCCCAAAGATAAAGATTCAAGAAAATTTCAATTAAAATGGCTTAACGATTTTCCGTGGTTATCTTATAGTAAAAAATATGAAGGAGTTTATTGTAGAACTTGTGTGTTATTTTCTCGCGATGTAGGAGGAAGAAGTAAAGAACATTTAGGTCAATTATGTACCAAACCGTTAAATAAGTACAAAAAAGCTTTAGAAGTGTTTAAAAAACATTCAAATAACGATTATCATAAATTTTCAATTATCAAAGCGGATGATTTTAAAAATATTGTAGAATCTACTGAGAAGTCTGTAGCTGTCAAATTAAATTTAAATATTCAAAAGCAAATTGAAGAAAATCGAAAAAAACTTGTCCCGATAGTCAATACAATTTTTCTTTGTGGTCGTCAAAACTTTCCTTTGCGGGGGCATCGTGATGATGGAGATTTAATTCAAAATAGTGTAAACAACGAAGGAAATTTTAGAGAGCTTTTGAAATTTCGTATAGATGCAGGTGATGATGTTTTGAAAAACATCTTCAAAATTGTCCAAAAAATGCTAGTTTTATTAGTAAAACTACACAGAACGATTTGATCGATTGCTGTGCTAGTGTTATTCTCGATAAAATTGTAAATGCTATTAAAGAATCAAGATATTTCTCAATACTTGTTGATGAAACAACCGATATAAGTACAAGTGAACAATTAGTTTTGTGCATACGCTATGTTTTTCATAATAAAGTACAAGAAGATTTCTTGAAATTAGTTATTGTTGAAATACATCTGGTTTTAATCTTTCCAAAGTAATATTACATCAATTAGATGACTTAGGTCTTAATATAAAATATTTGCGTGGTCAAGGCTATGACGGGGGGGCTAATATGTCGGGAAAATATCAAGGAGTACAAGCTCAAATACTAAAAATTCAGCATCTTGCTTTATATACACATTGTGCTTCACATTGTTTAAATTTAAGTATATCAAAAGCGTGTTCTATAGTTTTAATCCAAAATGTTGTTGGTAACATACAAGAGGTTATAAATTTTTTCCGCTCCTCATCAAAACGAATGTTATTCTTAAAAACTACATTAATGAAAGTGTTACCAAATTCTAAATCATGTAGACTTAAATCTGTATGTGAAACACGCTGGATTGAACGACACGATGCAATTCTTCAGTTTCTTGAATTATACGATACTATAATAAATTGGGACGAACTTGGAAACTCTAATGAGGAAACTACGTCCACTACTTGTAAAGCTAATAATTTACTAAATTGTATGTTGAAATTTGAATTTTTAATTACACTACAAGTTTTGGCAGAACTATTTTCAATCACTTTGCCTCTTTCTAAGCAACTACAAAATCAAAATTTAGAAATTTTCAATCATTGAAAATGGTTAAAACTGTTGTAGAAGAGTTTGAAAATAAAAGAAAGAACGATATTCAAAGTTTTAATTCTATTTATACCAAATCATTAACATTAGCCGATATGCATAAGATAGAAGTTAAAAAACCCCGAACGTGTTCAAGACAAATTAATCGCGAAAATATATTGACCAACGATCCAAAAGAATATTTTCGTTTAACCTTATATTTACCGTTTTTAGATTATTTAATATCGGATATTAAAATAGATTTGTTGGTGACGGTCATGAAACAATTATGTATTTACAATATTTAATACCTTTTTTTACGCGAAGATACAGATATCGAAAAAATTATCGAATCAGCCAAATTTTATATTGAAGATCTGATTGGATCAATTGAAGAGGTTAGAGGTGAGATAACTTTGTGGAAACAATTTTGGAAATCACAATTAGATAAACCGAAAACTGCTATAGAAGCATTAATCCATGCATCTGAATTTTACCCGAATATAAAAGAATTGTTAAAAATTATTTGCGTTATACCAGTTACCACTTGCACCGCAGAAAGAACATTTTCTTCACTTCGACGAACAAAACATACTTGAGATCTACAATAGGAGAAGATAGATTAAATGGACTTATGCTCCTTAATATTCATAGGGATATTAAAATTACTCCAAATGAAGTTATTGAAGAATTTAGTAAAAAGCACACAAGAAAATACAATTACAATATATGTAAGATTTTATTTTATTTTATTTTTTTATTACTATTTAATAAATACTGATGTTTGAAAAAAATATTAGAACTAATAAATTAAATAAAAAATAGAATGGTGTATATATATTATTTTTTTTTTTTTTTTTGAGCACCCCCTGTTAAAATTGTCTGTATCCGCGCCTGGTCTACACATTTAACGCAATTGATTTACAATTTGACTTCTAATTTGCTGTCCTAGTCTATGAAAAGAATTACGCCCTCTACCAATTTCCTCATTTACATTTATTGGAATTGGTTTTTCATATTCAATATCAAGTTCTTCATGTAAATCTAAATCAGCCAAATTTGCTTGTTTACACATGTTATGAAGAACACAACATGCGATTGTTATTAATGAGACAAATTGTGGACGATAATGTAATATGCGATGCTTAATTAAACAACGGAAACGTCCCTTCAGCTGCCCATTAACTCTTTCTATAATTGACCTAGTCTTTTTGTGGATTCTATTGTAATTTTCTTCTTTTGAATGTGGTTGAATTTCATTTTCTTGGAAAGGTACCATAAGAAATGGCTCTAATGGATAACCTTTATCTCCTAACAGCCAAGACTTAAAAGTTCCTTCTTCATATTTGTCTTTTAAATAATTCCTTATTTCACTATTTTTCCAAATAAATGAGTCATGTGTCGATCCTGGGAATTTAGAATTTACATTTTTATTTCGACATGAGGCATCACAAATCAATTGAACGTTAATAGAATGTTCATTTTTCCGGTTGACATACATATATTCTCTATGAATAGGATCATCAGGTACTGACGCAATATAAATGTGGGTGCAATCAATGCACCCTACAACACCGTGTATATGATATTTTTCATAAAATTGAGCTCTTATTAAAGGAATTTCATCATCAGATGGAAACTGAATCCATTGGTGAGCCAGATTTGTAACAATTGCTTCAGTAACTATGTGTACACAGTTACTAACACTTTTTTGGCATACTGCTAATGTTAAATCTTGTGCTACTGACATCTGATAGCTACCTTGAGCATAAAATCTCAAAGCTACAAGAACTCTAACTTCAGGACTCAATGATGACTTCCTATTTTTTATTGGTAAAAAAGGCATTAAATCATTTACTAAATTTCTTACTAATGTTTTATTTAATCTGAATAATATCACAAATTGATTTTCCGGAAGATCAAATGGATCAATCCTATGTTTTATTGGTTTTTGTATTCTAAAAATGTATACATGCTTTAGATTAATTACTAATTTGTAAGACTTTTATTAAACCTATATTATGCTATGTGGGTGGATCTGATATCTTCTATGGGAAATACAAATAATGAATCGTTCTTTAAACTTTAGAAAATAATTTCTTCAACAAACTAAGAACGTTTAGTAAATTAAACTCATAGTTAGTAGGCTATTTATTAGATAGGTAATAGGTAGTACTAGTAATAGTAATAGCATAGATTAATAAATTAATGTGATTCATAAACAAATCAGTTTTATAAAGTGTTTGAGTAAATGTATTTAAATACATATTTAATCAATTTTATTTTATATTTTATATATTATGTTATTTAATTTTATTATTTTTTTTTATATTCTATATTTAATATGTTATATTATGTAATATTTAATATCATCTCTCATTCTTACAATTTTTCTATTGTTAAAAATATTTATTTATCTGTATCTATTAATCTTTTTTTTTTTTATTTTTTTTTTCCTCATTAGGTACTTCTATTGTTCATTCATCACTTACTGTGCTACTCATATAATTTAATGTTTATAGTTCTTAATTAATTAAATATTATTACTCTCTATCTCTAACACAAGCTAAAAGCTTTAAAGAGATAGATAACCATGTAACCTAACGTAATATTTTTGTATCCTATGTAATTTATGATGGTTTTTGAATAAAAAAAAAAAAAAAAAAAAAAAATATACAAATACTGAAATACATCCATTCAGAAAATATTTAAAATAAACGTATAGTATTTAGAATACTTTTAAATTGTATTTAAATATAGATACAAATACATCCATTCAGAAAGTATTTAGAATAATTTTTAAATTAAGTATCTATTTGACAGTCTTGTAAACAATACTTTTAAAATTGTATTTAAATACAGATACAAATACATCCAATCTGAAAATATTTAAAATAAATGTATAGTATTTACTATTTAGAATATTTTTAAATTGTATTTAAATACAGATACAAATACATACATACATTCAGAAAGTATTTCAAATACATTTAAAATAATTTTAAGAAAATGTATTTAAGAACAAATACAAATACTTGGAATGTATTTAAATACTTATTTCATTATACTATTTAAATATATGTCAAGTAAGTGTATTTATTAAATACTGTTTTTTAATAGATGTATTTATAACTGTATTAAACACCTACAATTACAAAATTATTTTTTACAAGACTGAAAAAAAATAAGAAAATGAGAGATTTTATATTGTTTAATTGGAAAAACAATTATGGTTAAGTACCTACCTATTTATATTCAATTGTAACCGTTAATAAATAATAATTAGGTATCTAAAAAACATAACTATACCTAAGTCTCCGATTTATTTGTTGGATATGGATTCCAAGTAGGATTACATCCATTGTAATAAAATAGTAGTATTAATATAATAGGTATATATGTTAATTTAATTTGTCATGTAATAAAGAATAGAACAATGAATGCGACCAATGATTATTAAATTAATTATCGTTTAATATTAATATAATTATTAATCACACTCTCATAAGATCATAACACACTCATAATTATTGATAACACGTAGATTTTATATGTGTTAAAATTATGATTAACATATCACATTCATTTGGTGCTATAAATTCAGTAACACGGGTCGGTACTTCAAAATTAACAATATCGTGTTATTTAGCAGTATTACACTGTGATTATAACCCTGTGTTATATTAACACATCTCAATACTAGCAACCCTGGGCATTTAATGTTATATAGTTAAATTGTAAAAAAATGTTTCTACACTACCTATCTATTCTCAAAAACTATGAACTAGGTAAGATATATTTTAATTCATGTCTAAGACACGTCTCTATCAAAAATGCAAAACATTTTATCTTTACTATGAAAAAATACAAATGTATACACCTACTTATGCTTAGACATGATTGCATAAATAAACTGTAGGTTAAAATTTAAAATATTAAGCATTACCTAACTATTTATTTTATATATCTTTAATCTTATGATCATTAAACTCAGAAAATATTTAACTTACCTTTGACTGAAAGCTTGCAATAAACTTTGAATACATTCCTCTTCGTCTCTTATGAAATCAACGAATTCAAATGTATTATTTTCCATTATGGTCTATAGGTCCTAAAGACTAAAGAGTAAAGACTAATTAGCGAACTAAGTATACTAATTAATAATAATTAAGTATAATTATGTAGTTATAAACGTGTACTACGCGCTGAAGACAACATTATTAAGATGACTGATATCTTATGCGCATGCGTATCTATTACTAATTATCTACTTATTATAAACTAAATATCTATTATTAATTTATAAAACTATGATACCTACGTGATAACGTATTTACTATTTACGTACATTTTTCATTTTGTCCATAGCCATTTAACTTAGTTTTAAATTTTACACTTACAGAAAAATTGTATAAAAGATACTTTTTAATAAATGATTATTTCTAAATCATAAATAAAAAAAATTCATTTTTATTTCAGAGTAAAATTAAAAATACATGCATAAATATTAATCAATCAATGTTATTATACAATAAAATAATTCAAATCTCTTAAATTTCATCTGATATCCCTTAATAAATTTAAACATGAGAATAATTGTGGTCAAAATTACTTCTCGAGTTACCAGCTATTGATTTTCAAATAAAATTAATTTAGTATAATTTCTTCTTATATTTTTTTTACAGTTGTTGCCTGACTGCGCTGTTTTACATAGTGATGCATCCTTAAAGTTAAGTAATGTTCTATAATAAGCTTAATTAGTTGAGTCCTATGATTGTCAAATATATCCTGACTAAGTATATGGTTAAGCATTATTTGAGTGTTGAAAATTGAAGAATCCATACCTATTTCGTTCATTGATTTGATACAAAGTTTTTGTACTATATCTTCGTCTTTTAACAAAATATATATTCCGCTGTTAAACATATTTTTTGAACATCAGCAGATGCTTTCGTTAGCTTACCTTTTGATTTAATTTCTAATAATACTGATGAATCAATATCTTCATTCGATGTTAAATGTGAATCACATATGTCACAAAGACTTTTAACTTTTAATTTTTTTAACAATAAAGCTAGAAATATTTTACAATATCTACTACATATTCTTCTAATATTGGTAATTTTTCATTATAATCATGCTCAAATTCGTTAAACAAAAGGACTTCTTCATTATCATCACAATGCATGTCGCAAACTGCATCTGCATCTTTACTAGAGTAAGTTGACGCGAACCTGGTGCGGGCACGGCGTCAAGAGTGTGATGATCGAGTGGTGAGGGGGAACAATAAAAAATTAACACTGGTTGTTGGCGTTACGTGAGGTGTTTATTTGTAAAGAAAAAAAAAGAAAAGAGTTAGGTGAACAACCAAAACAAAAGAAAAATAAAAAAAAATAATAGTGGCGATGAAAAAGAACCAAAGGGAATCGGAATCAGTAGCGAACCGGGTTGTGTGCTGTAAGGCGCGAATCACAAGACTAGCTATCCTAGGTCCGGTTCGCGGTGTAGGCGGCTCGGTTGGTCCGCGTGCGGTTATCGCACGTCGGTGTTGTCCGTCGTCATCTGGCGGTTGGTAAGAAAAGTAATTAGCGGTATTCCGCGTAAATGCCGTTTGAATTCAAATGGCTATTACGCGGGGCCGCGTCAAAGTGCCAACAAATAAGATAGGTACTAGCATAATCAAGTTGCGGAGAACAATTGCCAAACTCCGATCCTTTTAATTCATGCAGTACGAGTAGAGGTTTGTATGCTGTTCGATCTACCGATGTTTGTTTAGTAATTTCTTCTTTAAAACAAAATCTGAACGATAAAATTTGACCGAATACGCATTTGCAACTATTCACCCCTTAGTTATGTTGGCTTCAAATATTTAGCCAGTAGCTCTATTCATTACATATGATCTAAGCCTAATTCTGAATTCATATCATACTTACATATGTATTATCATTGATTATAAATATTATAGATTGTTCACTGGCCTTATTTTCGTCGGCGTGGTAATAATCGGGTGACGCTATAAGGCGCTGCGGACGCTTGACTAGTTAGATCGGATAACGTTGTGATCGCTAGTAGTAGTCTAGACGGCGGCCCGCAGACTGCAGTGCTACATATCGCATACTCGCACTATTGCTTATAATATTATTATGTTATGTTTATTACTTATTAGAAATTACTTATTTCACGAGTTATTTCATGAAGTTGAAAGTTGCGACTCGCAATTTACAATACGCTAAATACTTAAGCTGCGGCCCCACTAGGAGCGATTTGCGTTTTTGCGTTTGCGATAGCGTTTTAAGCGTTTTAGCGATTTTATCAAAACTATGAAAATTAGATAAGAATGGCCCCATCTAGCGCATTATGCGTTTTGCGTTTCGAGCGAAACGCGCGAGAAACGCTTTATATCAAAATAGTTTGATATTCTGCGATTAATCGCGATCAAGATGTCATCAGTGACGGTTCTAGCAGAACAAATTGCATCCGCTGTGTTTCTCCAGGAACCTATCTGGAATCCGAAACACAAAGGCCACGGAAATAGGACTACTATCCAAAGATGTTGGTCCAATATCTCAAAAGATTTAAATGTTGAAAGTATGTTAATTAAAATAGTAGTTATCCACTAAAAGTCCAATAAAATATTTAAAAGAAAATTAAATATCTATTAAATTTAATCTATTCCGTGGCGACACCAGACAAACGATATGATTTGATCGGTCCTATACTTATAGACTGTAGGTACAATAACTATTTTTGCACCGTCTTGCCCACAGAAATATTGTCACAATTCAATTTTATAAAAGTTATTGTTACTCAAGAGTCTAGACTAAAATTGTAGCTGTGTGAAATTTCGAATGAAAAAAACCGACGATCTGAACGATTCTTCAGTTGCTAAATACTTTAAATACTTTTGATTTGATTTATTATTAGAGTATGATTACTTAGGTATCTACTTATTATACATTCACACATTTGTAAATGCATAATAAAACATTTTAAATAACGACGTATTATTAATTATTATTACTAACAAGAATCAATAGAATATAATTTAAAAAGAATTATTTTTTACACACTGCAGTCAACATATTATATTTGTGTTTATTTTGTTATCTTATCGCATTTGTAATATCGTACTAGCGTAGTAAATAGTAATAGTAATAGTAGCGAAATACTATCTAGTAATAGTATTACTTAAACTATTTATAGACTTATTTTTTATAAGTCTCGCTGAGGGATAACAAAATAGTAAAATACTGATGACCACGACAGTGGGCGTTCGTGTTTTTTTTTTTTTGTAGTCTAATATAATTTATACCATGTATATTTTGTTTTATGTCTAGACATTTTGTACAAAATAATAATAATATGTTATACATCTTATCTTTGTGTTTCATTTTTTTTTTTTTTTTGTAATGCTGATTTATTTGTTCATAATTTTGTAACAGTAAATTATCATAAAATAGATCGATTAGATACGAATAAAAATTACACATCATTGTTTTTAATATCGATGAAAATAATATTTTAACATTTAAAATAAATAGTTTAAAACTAACATGAAAACGTCAGTATTTTTCTCTAGTTTATTCGTATTTTAGAAATTAGAATTAATATAATATAACTTCAATATTAATATAAAAAGTAGGGTTAAAAATAATAAAAATCTTAATAATACTTATAATATTATACATAAAGATTAAGTAAATAATCTAATTTATATGTAGTCTAATTGCCATGGAATTGATCCAGCCTCACTACTGAAATATTCGGTAAAAATTTCTCTGGAATCTCTTGCTGTCCTACTAAATCTATTATTTTGTCTTCCTCTTATATCACAAAATCCTGACGTATTTCCTTCCAAGTTATCAACTTGGCTGCTCTGCTGATCATATGTCAAAACTATATTGTGCAATACACATATGGCTTTTGTTATAACAATGGCATTTTCAACATTAGTTTCTATTGCCTTATTTAATATTCTCCATTTTGAAGATAAAATCCCAAATGCATTTTCAACAGTGCGCCTGGCTCGTGAAAGCCTATAGTTGAATATCTTTTTTTTTTCATCATTTATAAGTTGCTTTCCGGGGTACGGCCTTAGTATATTAGTTAAAAGTGGGAACGCTTCGTCTCCTATAAATGTGTATGGTGCTATAATTTTAGTATTGGGCAGTTCTATATCATCTGGTATAGAAAGTTCTTTTTTTTGTAATTTATTAAAAAATACTGAATTTTTCAAAACTCCACCATCACTCTCTCTACCATATGCGCCAATATCGATTAATATAAATTTGTAGTTGGCATCAGAAATTGCAAATAAATTTATAGAAAAAAAATGTTTATAATTATAGTACATTGAGCCGGAATGTTCAGGTTGATCGATTCGTACATGTTTTCCATCAATACTTCCAAGACAATTGGGAAAGTTCCATTTATTATAAAAATCTTTTGCATTTTTTTTCCACATTTCATTAGTGGGTACGGGTATATAAACTTTAGATAATATATTCCAAATTGCATTACACGTTTCTATCACAATTCTTGCAACACTTGTTTTACCCATACGAAAAGTAAAAGCCAAGCTTCTAAAGCTGCACCCAGTTGATAAATATCTATAATAATAATAATATATTAAAATAATAACAAAAAATATAAAGCCGTATTATACTGCTGCTTACATAATTTATATATAGTTATATAATAATTTTATACATAATTATTTAAAATAAAAATTAGTTCATAGTTGGTCGAAATCTTATTAAATAATTTAGGTAATATGTAATACCTAATTATTGTAGTATATTAGTAAAAATAATTCTTACTATAAAATATAATATTCTGTAATTTATGCTATTTATATGAATACATTTCAGTTGATTTATTAAAAAATAAATGGAAAAATATGAGGGATTATTATCGAGTAGAACTTAAGAAAAATCCTCCCGGACGTTCGGGTGATGGTGCTGACGACGTTACGTCTTCCACTTGGCCACTATTTACATGTTTAAGCTATTTGAAAGACACGATGCAAAGTCGCCCTAGAGCTACAAATTTAACATTCAATTCAGCAATGAGTACGACTTACGAAAATGATTCTGTCGAAGTAGAAACAATTGACGCCACTGACAATTTTTCTCAATTTGACGTCGATGAAAATAGTGGTGGAGAAACAGTTTCGGGTGTTGGTGCAAGTATTCGACCAGATAATAACGTCATAACAAATCCAACCAATAACCATACGCAAAAAACCCGTAAGGCGGCGATGAAAAATTTTAGACAAGAATTGTTAGACTTAGAGGCAAAAAAAATTAAATTATTGGAAAATGAAGATAAATACGATGAAGACTTAATGTTCTTAAAAAGCCTACTACCGGATTTAAAATCTCTACCAAGAGCACAAAAAATAAGAACAAAAATTCAATTGCAAGAAGTTTTATACAACGCAATTACGGCAGTTGAACCTACAGTTTCCACTCATATATTAACTACACCTGAAGCATCAACGCAATCGTCACTTTCTACTGAAGAAAACACTCATTGGCAACCATGGCATCCTCCAGAACTAGACCAGCAGTACGAAAACTCACAATGGGAGAAATATCAAGAAGGTGATAATGTATACGATTCAAATCAGATATAACCAGTTATAGTACTTAGTAATATTCTTATGGTAAGGAAATCAATTTTAAGTTTTTTTTTTTAATTATATTATGTCAATAAATATTTTCGTTGAACGCTTATCTTGTTCATTTTATTTTGATATTAATTAAATAAGTATAATGTTGCAAGTAGGCAGATATGAATACGACTTTAAAGTAAAATTTAGGTACTAATTTACTATAGGTAAACCATGGGTAAATAGATGTTTGAAATATATTTTGGAAATCTATTTTAAGCCAAATTAACTTAAAATTATTTTTTTTAATAAATAAATAGATACTATAATACTGTGATTTAACATTATACATTTTAAAAATAACAATTAAAGTTCTACTCAAAAGAACAAATTATTTAGACTTTATACCAAGAAAAAAATATTTATGAACACATATTATTTTTGTAGTACAGAAAGTATTATAGTATTTATTCATTTTTTTTTTTTTTTAGTGAAAAACAGCGAATTAAACAAAAGTTGTCAAATATATTTGAGACACTCCACACTCAGTATAATATTATTCATTTAATTATATTTATTTTAACAACTTACCTCAATGTAAGAAATAACCTTTCTTCTACAGGTATTGCTTTTCGGAAGTTGGTATCTTGTTTTTCGATTTCGCTTCTTATAGCTTCCAAAATAATATAAAATGTCGGTTCACTCATGCGACAGTACTCGAAAACTTGATTGGATGATTTTTTAATTTACTAAATAGCGTATGAAATTCCCCTTCAGAGAGTCTATGCTTATTTATTTCATGGACCCATAAACGGTTCTTAACCAAATTTACTTTGACATCAATTAAAGCAGCACTTTCAGCCAGCAACATTTTTCGGGACGTCATCTTGGTCGACGATCGAATGAGCAAATGAAAAATAAAACGAACATGCGCCAGATAAAAATTTAGAAACGCATGTAAAATCGCTCAAGTGTCCCCATCAAAATCGCTAGTGGACATCGCGCGTGTAAAATCGCAGGAACGCTCGAAACGCAGAATCGCAGAATCGCTCCCAGTGGGGCCGCACCTATAACCTAACCTAACCTATCAGAAATTAATAAATATGACTGAAATTTGTAGAATAATTATATTATTAATACATCTACAAATTATAATTTGATATGGTATTGTAATATTATGATGGTAATATAAGCCTTGGAAAATTTTGAAGGTCCTTTAGAATAGATACCTATCTAAAAGAAAAATAGAAAACTGATAGATAACTCAAAAACACTTATTTTAATTCTTATTAAGAGAAAGTCAGCACATCATTTGGTTTCTCTCTCTAGTCTCCCTCAACATAGACAAAATACATTTACGCAGAATCTTGAGCAGAAAACAACCAACAGCATTGACAATATATTTTATTTAAAGTTCAATGAGTAACATAGCTAATGTACGTTTTAAAGTAATATTAGCCTGATTTGTAAAATAGTAAAATTTTTTTGAAAGTAATCTAGAATTAACACAATCAGTTAGAAATGGACCCTTAGGTTGACAAGGACCTTGAGAAATTATAAAACGTTTTTCTTGGCGGTTGAGTGGTTCTTAAAAATGAACTTTGTCGGTAGGAAAACGTTCACAGATTAAACTGTTAAAAATATTAGGTTCAACATTTTTAGTATTAGTAGTATCAATACTAGATATTTAAGTTGGCTCTAAGATTAAATTACTAGCACTATTAATTGTATTTAATAAAGTACCTGAGTTATCAATATCTTGTTCTTTTTCTGTTTCTTCGTAGTTTTGTTTAAAATATGTATCAATTTACGGCATCCGCTTAACCTAACCTAACTAGCAGATTTTGATACCATTATATAAATAATTAAGTACACTATTTTATTGAGTAGATATTTTCAATTTTATTAATTATTTTGAATAGACTTCGAACGACAATACAACCAAGTAATATGTTTACGTAACGATAATATTTAATCGTGTACATTTATGCCATATACGTCTATTTTATACGTATAAATAATAGTATGCAGATCTGAAGGCAAGTACTATAATACGGCGGCCAATGCCGATAACAAAAAACCACGAGAAACAGATTGCTATAAATAACGTTTAGTCGCCGTCACAGTAGTACAGTGCACCACAGAAATACAATATCTATATATTTTATAACAATGATGTACTGATATCAGATAGGGAAAATGAGAACCATTTGAAATTGAAAACTATTTTTTTATTTTTTTCGTAAATAACTGTATTTATTTATTTGTATACTTTTTTTTGTGGAACGTTGAACAATATCGGGCCCCTTCAAGCCGAGGGTCCATGGCATTTGCACACATCGCACACATGTATGATACGCCACTGACAGAATTTCATGTGGTCGAATAAAAACCGTGCCGTCACGTATGAGGTTGATAACGTGACCTGATACGTGTGGCGTTACTATAGTATGGTTCTGACATATTTAAATACATTATCTACACTTTTTCGGTGAGCCGTGAGGTGACATGATAGCACGTGAGCTCACGTGATGTGACAATAGTCTGTTCGCAGCTTAAGGTAGGAACACATTATTGTCACGTCACGTGACGTCACGTGAGCTCACATAATGATAAAAATATGCGGAGTATCGTTTATGAATATACTATAATGTGACAGAACCACACTGTTATCACGTCATATTAGTCACATCACGTCACCAAAGTTTTCCGTGAAAGCACGTTTTTATTTTCTGAACATCCGCATTTTTAGCTGTACGTCACGTCACGTTTCAATCCGAAATTCTAGTTTTTTCACCTTCGAGGTCATTTTTTTTTTTTTTAAAATGGAAGAAAAATTAATAGAACTGGTGCGAGAACATACGGTTTTATATAATCACGGATCTCGTGATTACCGTGACCAACATATACGGCAAACAGCGTGGGAGGAAGTTGGAAAGGAGCTGAATATTTCAGGCAGTAACAAATTTGTTAAATTGTTGTACTAATATTAATATTATAATATTTTTTTAACTTGCTGACTCGTCAAACCTTGTTTCGCCAGTTATGAATATTTGTGTTAACGTGCGTTAAAATATAAATAAATATTATTATTCATGATAGGTATGAATATGAAATATTTATTTGGTTTATTTAAAATTTGTAGGTACATAAAACTTTATAATATAATATAAAATTAAATAAAATATAATATAATATAAAACTCATGTGGTTTTATCGAGAAAATATTTAACGTTTTTCATTGTTTTATTATCTATGGAAGAATTTTGTTTACGTTCTAATAATAACAATGCGTTCATTTTACGGGAGTGCATAGTGAATATCACGCATAATAGAAACCTATAAATAAAGTTTTACGAAACACAATTGTGTTTATTTAACAATTACAATATATTAAATAATACATTTTTATATTTAATAAACAACGAATATTGTGATACGAAATAAAATTATGTGTTTCTTCCTTTACGAACTCTATCAAGTTGCCATGGAACACGACCAACTTCAGAAATGAAATACTCTTTGAATGCCTCTCTAACATTAAACGCCTTACGAGTACAATTTCTTCTCAAAAAATCTAAATTCGTGAGAGCTGAGTCGGTATTTTGTGTTGATGTGTCCTCTGGTTCAAAACCATTATCTGCGCACTGCAGCATATTATGCAAACAGCATGATGATAACACAATTTTGTCAACGAATTCCGGTTGTACCTCTAAGTTTTTTCTAAAACATCTCCATCGTGCCTCTAGTATTCCGAAGGCATTCTCGACTACACGTCTTGCCCGAGACAATCTATAGTTGAAAATTTGACCAATTTTATCAGATTTAAAAATTAAAAATTATTTTGTAGTTAACAATTGATAAAATTTTCAACTTTCATAGCTAAGGATTGAAAATTAAAAACGAGGTACCACGTAAGTAGGTTATTCTGTATATGTAAATTGTATATTAAATAACCAAGAAAAACGATTTCAGTTATTTTGTTGTAATTTTATAATAATATTAATTCAACTTACCTAATTCCTATAATTCCTATTTTAGGTGAAGAAATTGAATTTATTAAAGTTGATAACTAACAATTTTTAATTTAATTAAATATCATAAATAATAAATGTATAATTGTTTTTAAAATTATTATTGTGGTGTTTAATACATTATTTATAGGGCCAGCAGCTAAAGAACGCTGGGAAAAGCTAAGACGATGTTTTAGTAATGCCAGAAATAGGCAACGCGAAGAAAAAAAGAGTGGTATGGCTTTTAAAAAAAAAAGTTTATGGAAATATGAACAACAAATGGCATTTATTTTACCTTATTTAGAAAGCCGAAAGTAAGTAAAAACTACAAAACATTTATTTAAATATTTTTTTAAATAGATATACATTTTTAATTTAATTTTTAATTTTTACACACAATTTCCTTTTAAGGACACACAGTAATTTAGCGGCAGAACAAGAGGACGTTTCAGAGGAATCTGAAGTGGAAGAAAATACGCCAGTCAGAAGAAGGAAAAGAAAGTGGGCATGACTTTCAAGACAATCAAGTAAAAGATGGCAACGTGGTCGATGATACTGAAACAACGTTTACGTCAACTAAACAGCGTTCAAACGATTTGAAACTTTCACGAAACAAAAATCAAAAACGGCTAACTGATACTCCGTCTCAACAAATGGTGCAGATTTTAAAGGAAAATGCTGAGATACGTAAACGTAAATACGAAGAAAAAAACAGTATTCGCCCTCTACAATCAAGATCAACAAGTATTTTGGAGAACCTTGATGACACGGATTTGTTTTTTTTGAGTATGGCCAAGATGACTAAGCAGATGCCAAAATATGAACAAGCACAAATAAAACTTGCTTTGAGTAATTCTGTGTTATCTACAGAATTAAGTCTCAATCAACACACATCTCAATACAATTCTCAAAATCAAATGGAAACGCAATCATTTTATTTTCAATCTCCGTCTTCGGCTGACAGCATTCATACGATTACATCGCCATCAGACTATTCTAGTTTAGACAAAGAACATTCAACTAACGGTGAAAGACCAACATTACTAGAAATGACGTCTCTTTCTAATGTATAAAATAATATTATTATCTTATATAATAATGTCATAAATATATTTATAAGTACCTTACTACTAATTTGATTATTATAATATGTTAATAATTATTTCTATTTAACTATTTTCTTACCTCAAACAAACAGCTAATCTTTCTTCAGAACTAACAGCTCTCCGAAATTGAGTGTCCTGTTTTTGTATATCACTTCGAATTAATTCATGTAAGTAGTCAAATTCTTCTTTGCTCATTCTGAAATATATATGAAAACGTTTCGAACATTGGCGTAATTCTGGAACTAAATGGTGAAATTCGCCTAATTTTTCACGGTTTTTGTTAACTGCATGGACTCATGTTCGACTAGATTTAACATCTTCTTGAAGAACGATTAGAGCAGCAACAGTTTCAATTTCTTCTTCCCAGTCCGACGAACTAGTAGAGCTTGCACATTCCATTTTTTAAGTATTAATTAGGTGTGATTGAAACAAACTTCTCGAAAGACGTTACAGTGGTGACGACTGACGTAACATTGTCATAAGTGTGACTGTAATGTGTTTCTGAGCGTGATGTCACGGTTTTATTTTGTCAATGTGACAACACGTGACGTCACGTGACGTGACAATAATGTGTTCCTACCTTTAAAGAATTCAATACCAACTCCGCGAGATGGAATTCTAGGTCACAACTTCCATTTACAGAATAACGCAATAATAGATGTTGCAAATAATATATTAACTATAAATGATGATACTCGTCGAGAATTAAATAAAGATAAAATATGTTTTACATTAAAACCACGAACGAAAACAATAGGTCATATCTATATTCTATACCAATAGCTGATCCGATAATAGAAAATAAAAAATTTTAATACAAACACAAGACGTATATTGCGCTAATACTAATAAATACAGTTAAACATGGAAATACGGTAATGAGTATATTAAATATTTCTGAATTACCACAAAACATTTATGAAAACTAAAAAAATAAAATATTATACGATAATGATGTAGAATATAAATTACACGAAATAAAAATAGTAAATGATAATAACGATCGCGCAAATAAAATAAAAAGTTTAATACGTAGCGACCATTTAAATAACGAGGGACGCAAAACAATATTAGAAATATTCTAATATTTCTCTGATGTATTTCATTTGGAAAATGATTTAAATAATCATTTAAATACATTTACTAACGCCGCGGAACACATAATAAGATTACCCGTTAATCAACCACCGATATATACGGGCTGTATAGATTGCCACAGGCACAACAAAAGGAAATTGAACAACAATTAGTTAAAATGGAACAAAACCAATGGCGTAATTGGGGGGTCGCACAAATATAATGTATGGGTTGCAAAAGTATTATTTTGCAACCCCTGAAAATTTCATATTTATGGTTTATCGCTCGATACTAAAAAAAAATAAAATAAGTAATTATTTAGTTAAATAATTATCAAATAAAAAAATTTGGAGAATGAGAAAATTGAAACGATAATAATATCGATAAGAATACGATAAGTTTTAATCTAAAAATAAATTTACAATATTCGAATTAGATATAATATTATATCTTTGATCGAGATTGTTATCCATTATAATATAAAGTAAAAAAAAACTAATCTATTTTTAAATTAAAATTCTATGTCATCGTATTGTTATCGTCTTTCAGTGTTTAATATATTTTGTATATTTTAGATTTATTGACATTTTATAATATTGATTTGTCATATGTTAGTGAACGTTTATTATATTAGGCCGCTTTAGACGACCGCGTTTTCTCACGAGATAGGAACACAGCGTTCCAATCGTAAAGAAAAGAGCGGGTTTATAAATATAAAATTGGCATTTAGGAAAGCCTACATGTTTTGAACATGTTTCTGACTGGTTTTTCGAGCGTGATACTTGTTTTTACACGGAAAGTTACGTTCATAAGGCGCGTCCACATAGTATGCAAACATGAAATATAGCACATGCGAATTCATCATAAACACGAAAAACAGAGATGATGTGGACGTGTTTACAAATAGTACACACAGCGCAGACACGCGTATTTCATGATTGCGATAAAAGCGGTGTATCAAAGATATTTATAGCGACTATTGGACGGGGTTTTTCATGTTTGTACTGTTTGCACTACAAAATAATTTAAAATTATATTATTAGTTGTCACTTTGTCGTTGTGTAGTGCACAGTGTAGTTTGTGGTGTTGCTTTTATTTCGAAAAAAATGGACTTCACAGACGATCAAATTATAAACTTAATAAATGAATATGAAAAATATCCAGTTTTGTGGGATCCTAATGATAAATTTTATAAATTAAATAATAAAAAAAAGATGCATGGGATGAGATGGCTTCATTTTTCAACATAAATAGTGAAGTCCTTAAAAAAAAATGAATTCCTATCGTCGAGAGCGCCAAAAAGTAAATTCAAAAACTTCCGGAATTGGTGCCAATGAAGTTTACACATCCACGTGGTTCACCTACAATGCCTTGCAATCTTTGCACACCAAGTATCAACCTAGGCCAACTAAAAATACAATTTAAATAAGTTATTACCTTATTATACAGCAACCAGCAACTCACCTGCTTAATTTTTTTTCATTATACATATTATATCATACTAATATATTATTTTATTATTACATATATTTTTTTCAATATATTTTGATAGTTGTAATTTATTATAATTTATATGCTAACCTAACCTAACGGTCCATATGGTCATATGGTTGCTGAACAACTACAGCCAGTTATTGGCATACATAGTATTTAATTTAGAACAGAATTAGATAGATTAATTAATTTATTATAAATAATGTATTTAAGTTGTAATATTATGAGCAAAATTAACATTTTTTTTAATCATTGTTTTAAAATTGATCTTACCAAGCTACTCGACCATTTGTGTGAAAGTAATTTGCAAATTCGTCCCTAATTGACTGACTGGTTTGTGAAGATTTTCGACCCACTCTTTGTAGTGGTAGTAAAGATGATGGCTGGCCTTTTCTTCTCCAATTTGCTGGTATTATTTGCCCATCTTGTTCATGATCAAATACTCCATTTGGTGTGTATATATTAGTAGATGTAGATTTTTTTCTTAAAAAATTATGTATATAGTAACATGCTAAAACAATTTTTTCGGCTTTATCAGGTTGTAAGAGCAATGGTTTTCTCAATACTCTAAATTTCGCCGAAAAAATACCAAACACATTTTCAACAACACGTCGAGCTCGGGAAAGTCTATAGTTGAACACTTTTTTCTGAACCTTTTTCTTGAACCCCAGGATAGGGTTTCATTATATTATCGTGTAATCCAAATGCACTATCCGCGACAAACACGTAAGGTACTGGCCTATATCTTTCAGGTAATGGTTGAGGATTTGGTATGCCAAGTTCACAGTTTTCCAATTTTTCACATAGGATACTATTCTTTAACACGCCTCCATCTGAGATCCTTCCCTGACACCCAACATCAGCAAACAAAAAGTTGTAGTCTGCATCCACTAATGCAAATAGTACTATACTAAAAGTGGCCTTATAATTAAAGAACTCGGTTCCAGAATGTATAATAGCTTGAAGTACAACATGTTTGCCATCCATTGATCCTAAGCAGTTTGGAAAGTTCCATTGATCAAAAATCGTTTTGATACATTTAACCACTTCTCAGGAGTCTGGGGCATCTAAACAGTATACATGCAATATTTAAAATCATGCAGATAACAATATAATTACTATTTCACGTATGACAGATTAACAAATAATAATCTACAATTTTATATTAATATTTTTTGTCAATTAAATTAAAAAATGTTTTATTTTATTATATAAAATATTAAATAGGTACATAAAAATAATTCGAAAAGTACAATATACTTATACAAAAATACATTAACACATAAAAAATTTTACAATTTTATTTTTTGTTAAATTATTTATTAGTATAAATAAAATGATAAAATTTGTATGTATATAAATGTTTAGAATTTATTAAATATTATATAATTTTATATTTATTTTATTTTAATTATAAAATATAACACCAATGTAAAGTAAATAAGCTCTAAAAATATATTATAAATGTATTTTAATTTTTAGTCAGCTGCAGATGACTCATCTGAAGACCTACTCTATGAAAACACTAACGTGAATAACGCTGAAAAAAGTTCCCAAGGAGGTATTGAAAATGTGATTAACGTGGAAACAACTGAAATTAAACAAAATGAAGTAAGCCCAAATAAAGGGCCTAAACGCAAGGTATTTGCATCTCCCAAAAAACTATTTAAAAAAAAGAAATCTTCATCGGATGACCATAAATTGGACGTAGCTTGGAATATACTGCAGTATTTTTCAAAAAATAAACAAACGAAAGATCAATTTGAAACATTTGGTCAATATATCGCAGAGAAATTAAGGCAGATGGACTCGGACTCATGCATTCAAGTCAAAAAATCAATAAACGACATAACATATGAAGCAGAATTAGGAAATTATCGATCATTTCATCAGCGACAATCTAATTTGAACTTTCCATCATGGATATCGACTTTCCAAAACTCTGTTCACTCATCTCCAAGTTCATTAATTTCTCACTCATCTCCAGGTTTTATATTTCTCAGCCATCTTCAGGTTCTTATATCTACTTCAGAACCATTACTATCTACTACACCTCTATTATCCGAGTCAACAATGTATAACTTAATAGATCATCTTGGACCAAATATAAATCATATATAAAATAAAACTGATTACCATGACCTCCTACAAACAGAACAACACAAAAATATATATAAGATTTATTACACACAAAACGTTAACTAAACTAAAGCAGATAAAGCTAGGAAAGCCGTTTTTTTTTTTGTTTTATAATTTAAGCTTGTTTTGTTTTTTTAATTGAAAGTATCTAATTTTTTTTATCTTACTAAAAGCTAAAAACGCTATAAGTACCTAACAATTTTTTTTAATTGTATACTAAAACTTAAAAATACATTTTTATTTGTTTAATTACATAGTATGACAATAATTTTTTAAAACGTGTTAATAAAATTTTATCAATACAAATAGTTATTCAAATATTTATTAAAATACTATAATATATACACTACTAATACTGTATAATATAATGTGTAATGTATTCATATACTTTACCTGTATATATTCACTCAATACTTCAATGAGAGCTTCACAAACTTGTGGTATAATATTTGAAATAACTTGTTTCGAAAATTTAAACAAGTAAGCAAGACTGTGAAATGAATCACCACTGGTTAAGTATCGCAGAGTGACAAGGAATCTTTCATTTGCAGGTATAGCTTTTCTAAAATGCAAATCACTTTTTGCGATCTTGGGTCCAATCAATTTAAGTAGCATTTCAAAATCACTATTGTTCATTCGACAAAAATTTGAAAAATGAATAGCTTCGTTCATTTTTAAATAATTTAATAAATCTGTCCCACTATAACATACGCGGTTTTTAAAAATATCACTGACCCAAAACCGGTGTTTTTTTTTTAGTTTTTTTTTTTAATAATACTACTCTTCATCGTCAGTATCGATCATTTTGAAAATAACTAAAAAGCACAACCACTCTGCATTAACACCGAAACTGAACTACGGGTTCACAATCTTTGTTTTGTCATTCATGATTCATGGACAACATTAAAATCAAAAACATCAAACACTATGTGTACGATGAACGTGTGTGTAGTGTGTAATGTTTGCAAACATAACATATGATTCAAGTGCGTGAGCTATATTTCATGTTTGCATACTATGTGGACGCGCCTATAGGTTATCGTTCACGATTTGCGCTTATACTGCACTGCGTAAGCGTAACACGCGTACTCAATAGTATAACAACAGGTTTAAATAGTAAAAACTTAAACTAGTAGTTAACAGTTCCGTAATAAATATAATTATAATAATAAAAAGTTATTTTAGTTACTGGTTTGGTGCGTTTTGTGATTGACGATTTACGGTTTACGAATTTTTCTTCTATTTTTCTATTTCGACAACATGACTGACTCAAGATATCTATCAAAGGAATTTATTACAGAATTTTTAGAAAAATACCGCGAGTTTCCATGCTTATGGAAAATCGAATCGAAGGATTATACAAATAAAAACTTAAAAAATAAAGCCTACGACGAGTTACTAACAGTGTAAGAAAATAAACCCGGAAGCCAATCGGGATTTTGTTGTTAAAAAAATCCTAAGTTTTAGAGGATCTTTTCGAAAAGAATTGAATAAAGTTGAAGATTCTAAATGAAGTGGACGATCAGCAGATGATATTCATGTCCCGACCTTGTGGTATTACCATTTGCTGGAATTTGCTGTTGATCAAGAACTTCCCACTGATAGTGTCAACAATTTTAATAATATCGGAGTGGACGTTTTAGATATTACATATGGTGATATTACAGATCAGGTAAGACAAAAATATGTTTTATATTTAATTATCTTATAATATTGTAATTATATTTATATAATATTATACTAGCAACAAGCTTATTCATTTTACTATTGTATTCTTTAGTAAATAAATATATATATTAAATATGTCATATACTCATTTATGTATATATATAAAACCAGTATGATGAGTATAAGTATATACGATTTAAATTTATAGGTAGGTATACCATTATTATTAATATTTATTACACATTTTATATAAAAAGAGAAGGACCATAAACATGAAACATACTTAGTTATATTAAATATAGGTAGTGAGTATAATTAGGTAATTGTATAATTTTATCAAGCTCTTCCGGCTTTTAACATATCTCCTTGAAATTCAACTGATCCTTCATTATTATAAAAGTGAATGTATCTATCTCTGTTTAATTTGGCATCATCAAAAACATTTTTGGTACGTGTATGTTGTAGTCCAGGAAGTTCATTCTTACAATTTTCTCTCCAATCACCATTTTTTAATATTAAGTTGTTGTTATCTAGTCTATCAAACGGTAACGTATGAACTTCCTCGTTTTCGTAAGAAGTTATGAAGTGCGCATGTCGCTAACACTGCATATAATGCCTTTTCGGGGCATAAGTGAATAGCTCCTTGTAATAAACTAAATCTTGATGAGATAAGTCCAAAGGTGTTTTCAACATAGTTCCTTGCCCTAGACAGTCTATAATTAAATATTCTTTTTTCTTCTGTTAATTCACGTTGAGGATACGGTCTTATCATGCAGAGCAAAACCTTCATCACTAAGGAAAACAAAATTTAAATTGTTTACCATTTCATTATTATCTGGAAGTTCTAATTTTCCTTTTTTTAATTCCTCGTAAATACTAGTGAATTCTATGATACCTGCGTCGGATAATCTAACCATTTTTTCCCACATCGACGTAAATGCTTTCATAATTGCTAATACAATCGCTATCAAAACAATACTATAAAATCTTTTATAGTTGTAGTATTGGGCCCCAGTCCCGGGAGGTTGTATTATTCGTATGTGTTTTCCATCGATTGAACCACCACAGTTTACAAATTGCCATCGATCACAAAATTCCATCGAAATAGTTTTCCATTCTTTTTTCGTTGTAGGGAACTAAAACAAGATTTTTTGTGAAAATGTATTTATATTGGACACTGCTGTATATTAAAATATTATTGTCATTATTAGGGCTGTGAATTAAATGCACTAAAATATCTTAAAAATGTCAAAAAAAAAAATGCAATAAAATATGCACTTGGAATTCAATAAAATGTAATATTAAATGTTAAAAATTATAGCATAAGATGCACTTAAAATTGTTTTTAATTTAATTTTTATATTTATATTGATATTATAGAATATTAAACATTAGTACCTACATTACATATTATAAAAATGTGTTCATTTAATAAAAAATAATAATAATAATAATAATGATTGAATTTGAGTTTCACGTGACATTATTTATTAAAATTTTTAAAACTATTAAAAAAAAAAAAAAAAACCAGATGTTATTTGGCGGAATTTTATTTAAAATGCAAACATATGCAAAATAAAAGTTTCATAAATCGATTTGTTATGTCAATTCTAGTTCAATTTAATATATTACTTATTTGTAGTAAAATAAATAAAATCGTATAAATTCAATTTAAATATTTAACTTTTTAAACTATCGTTTAAATATATTTATATAGGGCTATTCAAGTATACAAACTCAAAATATAAGTAATGATGTGGATGATGAAAATACACAAGTTGAACGAATAGCGACAAAATACTTTACTAGTATTCCTCATGTCGTTCCAAAAAAGAAAAAGAAAGCCAACGATGTTCAAAAGGATTTTTTTAAATTATGTTCAAAAGCGTTATCCAAAGATGATATCGATGAATATGATGCTATTGGGATAAATGTTGCTTCGAAACTGATGAGAATGAATCCGACACAATCTATTTATGCAGATTCACTTATTAATAAAGTACTGTAACGAGAAATATATAGCACTCCCAATAATTATGCGATACAGCGCGTCCCGCCGTTAATACAACAACTATAATTACGATGTTTCGTGACCACCACGTACATACTGTTCACCATAAATGGTGCTTATGAGCAGCACGCATTAATTGGTTGCTGTGGCCGCGGTTCAGGTAAAACAAATATAATGTATAATCTAATCACTCATGAAAACCGAATAAGATTTGAAAATATTTATTTATACTCAAAAACTTCTAATCAAGAAAAATATGTTTTATTAAAAAAAAATAATAGATGATATAAAAGGTGTTAACATTTTTATATTTTCAGACGCTGATAAAGTTATAAAACCGAATTTAACTAAAAAGAATTCTGTAATAATTTTCGATGATGTTTTATGTGGTCCGCAGTCGATAATATGAGAATATTTCGGAATATGTAGACATTCAGGTGCTAGCTCTGTATTCTATTTAGCACAAACATATTCTAAAATTCCGAAGCAACTGGTAAGAGATAATTCAAATTTATTAATAATTCTAAAACAGGATGATACAAGTTTAAAACATATAATCAATGATCATTCATCAGCGGATATGGATTTCTCAGAATTTCTCATTTCATAGTGATTACGGATTTATGGTTATTGATAAAACACGTGAAATGAATGAAGGTAGATATAGATGTGGTTTTCATACTTTTATTAAAAAAATAAGTATATAAATATAGTTGTAATATAGACAAAATCTACATAGTATTATCTTTAGTTGAAGGAAACAAATATATTAAGTTCATTATTCTCAATGAATAAAGATAAAGTTTTGTTAAAAAATTTTATATTATGAAAAAAAATATCAAACGTAAAATAATGAACATGAAGCGTGGTGTTATAGATTCTTATAACTATTTTTTGCGAAACATTTGTACCTATACTAAACAATTGACTTCAATTCCAGAAAAAAACACTTCATTTATTTCTGACACTACTAAAAAGAAGATACCTTGATCACTACTAATGGAGATAGCGAAAACGAATCAAATTCATCGTTTGATAATTTTTTAATTTCTAATCCTAAATTACAACGGTATGATAAATCGTATGGCATGCATTATGATTCGGTTAATGATCAACTTAAAATATCAGATATTCCTGTCACTTTTGATCATGGTTACTTACGCTTCCTTGATAATTACTACCCTTGGACTAAAGGACTTTGGTCTTTATTATGTGAGAAAGTACCAAAAAATATGACGATAGAAGATATGGAATCATATTATAATATTCTAAAAACAAGTAAAGTTTATTTAAAGGCAGACGGGAAACCTAAAACCTCAAGATATTTCAAATGGATGAACGTTGTAAAACCTCTATATGATCGAATGAAAATTGATGAAAAACAATTAAATGAGGAAGTATTGAAAATAAATAACACAAAAGTTAAAACTCCTTCTCAATTAAAATTAAAAGAATTTGATAACTTTTTATCTAGCTCAGGCGCAAAACGAAGAAACATTATTAATGATACAACCATATCAAATGAACCATTTAATTTTTCTTCTGCAGTGATTAGTTCTAAATTTGAAGAACCCCACACTGATCAGCTATTTAAATTTAGTTTATCACCATCAGTTAAGAAAGGATCTGGTTTATATAAAGATGTAATACCTCATACACAATTAGTGTATTATGATGATCCAAATGAATTAGTTGTTAGATTAAATCTTTTAACATCGTCTCAAAATGCTGGTAATACTGGTGTAAATGATGAAATCATATCTATTATAGAAGAATTACGTAAGAGGAATATTATAGTTTAATGTCTACGTTAGAGGGTTTAGCTAATGAGCTACATCGACCTGCAAGAAAAGTATTTCCATGACGTAGTATAATAACGCGATTTAAAGATGACCTTGGCAAACTGATTTAATGGATATGCAATCTCATTCTAAACAAAATCTTGGTTTTAAGTTTATTTTAGTTGTTATAGATACATACACGAAATATGTATGGGTAGAATCATTGAAAAATAAAACAGGAAAAAAATGTACAAACGGTATGTTTAATATACTAAAACAAGCTAATCCAAAATTATTACAAACAGATAATGGTACAGAATTTTATAATTATCAATTTCAACAGTTAATGAAAAAAAAATAAAATTAGACATTATAGTACGTATAGCGTTATCAATTGTTCAATTGGAGAACGTGTTATACAAACTCTAAAAAATAATATATACAAACATTTTACTGCAACAGGTACATGGAATTGGTATAACAAAATATCAAAAATTATTTATAATTATAATCATACAAAACATAGATCAATTAAATGTACACCATATGAAGCTAGAATAAATACAAGTAAAATCAAATCAAATATACAAACAAATAAAATATTTTATAAACCAAAATTTAAAATTAATGATAAAGTAAGAATATCAAAATATAAGCATATATTTAGTAAAGGATATACACCGAATTGGACAACAGAAATTTTCACAGTTTCAAAAGTTTTACATACAGAACCAATAACTTATCAGCTAAAGGATGGATCAAACAATATAATTCTAGGTGGTTTTTATGAGCAAGAAATTAAATTGACCGATTTTCCGAACACATTTCTAATTGAACGTATTATAAAAAAGTTAAAGATAAAATGCTTGTTAAATGGATGGGTTTTGATTCCAGTCATAATTCATGGATATTATCGACAGATATTATTAAATAAATTTTTTTTTTTTATATATATATTTTACCTTTTTATAAAAATAAAAAAAAAAAACAGTATTAAATTAAATTATTTTAGTTATTCATATAATGTTTTCCTTTCACTTTGAACGGCATATACTGATGATAATAATTTAAATTTAGAAATAATTATTATCACTAGATAGCGTGGAAAAAACATTTAATATCGATTCTCTTAAACTTAGTGAGTATTAGAATAATTATTTTTTAATTTATAATGTTTGTATGCTAGTGAATTAATCCCATCATTTGTTATAAAACGTTTATCATCGTTATCACTTAGTACAAGCTTATTCATTGTTTTAGAATGAACAACATGTTTATTCGATTGAATAAAATTCATGTCTCTACAAGTTTGTTTATTATCAAGAGAGATATGGTTTATGCACGCATTTAATACTTCTATATAATTTTTAAAATACATATATTGATTAATTACATATTTTTTCACACCTTCAGCTTTTTTAACCTCATCGTTGTTTTTAGTCTTGTAAGCGTATTTTTTCGGTCTTAATGAAACAAATTCTTTCAAAATTTTTCCTCCCATTTCATCTTTAAAATAACCAGGCTGATTTTTATGATTTACGCTAAAACAATAAAGATCTTTTGAATAGTTTGATGTATCAAAATACGGAAATAAATCATATCTAATATCATTAAAAAAATTAAATGTTCGAATATTATATATCAGAGAATCTGTATCCGAGTACAATAATCGTATTTTATTATTATATTTATTTTTCATTACATTATAATGAAAATCATACATAAATGTTTTCGAGACATCTAAAATTGCAGACCCTACATAAATTGCTTTATCGAATTTGATAGTTTCCTTATGTTGGTGAATAGCCATAAGATTTTCAGAGTATATAGTTCTATCTTTAAAAGTATTTTTCATCATCAATTTATTTGCTTGTTTATCTGATGAAACCAGTTTTAAAGAAACTCTAGTTCGAACATTCTCCATACATTTACCAAAAACGCTATTAATTAATAACTTCCAAAAATCTTTTTCAAATCTGTTTTTAGCTTCTCTCCTCATTCTCGTACATAGTTCGATATATGAGGCCATCCATTTACTCTGTGAAAATTTGATTGCTCAATGAATTTTTACTAATTTAAGACCATTAGCAATTGCTTGTTTTAAATTTGTATAGTGTAATATATATATTTTTTTGATGATAAAATAGTTATTAATTTTTTAACTTTTGAATTTGGAGGACATTCGTTTAAAGGTAAAAAGAGAAATAATTATGTTTTTCATGTAAATATTCAGGATAATCAATATCAACTTCTAATATATATCCGACTTTTGAATCATCAGGTATTTTAGTAACATTTATGTTCAAGTCATCAACCCATTCGAAATCTTTGAAAGGTAGCTCAGTTAACATTGACTTTCCATATAAATTTACAAAATCAAGATATGTAATCCATGAAATTGATTTATTAGGATTATATTTCAAACCTTTAATGTTTGGTATGTTTGCTTTAACATATCTTTTAACTGATAGACAGATACCCCCTCTGATTGAGGATTCAAAATATAAAAGCATGTTATAATCAGTAATTTTTCTAATTTAACCTTAGTATATTTAAGCATACAATCGAAAGCAAATCCTGGAGCAGTCATATAATGAGCAGGATCTAGACTAAAAGTAGATAAACATAAATCTCTAAAATTTTCAAACACATCCGTTAGCACGGTGACATTAGTTTTCAAATAAAGATCACTATATTCACCCAAAGTTTTAATATTAAATACTTTCCAAATTTTTTTAGCATAAGAATAATCATTATTATTAATTTCTTCATCTTTTAAAGAGTTATAAAATGCAGATTTTGAAGGTAATCGAGTTTCGTTTAATTTACTCCAACTATCAATATATTCATAAGGGAAAACCCCTTTTTGTGTGACTAAATCTAATGTATTAGTAGAAAATAATTTTAAAGTTTCTTTAAACCTTGATTTATCTTCAAGTAAATTGTCCGCAAGCTCGCTTAATGAGGAGGCCATAAAACGGAATGTATCAACGAATTTTATACTAAATCTCAGAGCAACCTCTTTACTAAAAGATATATATTTTTCTACAGAATTTGGAATAACATGTATATTATTATCATCAAAACCAAGTTATCGAATTATAAACTGACTATCGTATGATAAGTTATGAAAAAAAATTGGAACAAATGATGGGTTGGTTATTTCAAAATTACATTGTCGTATACTCCGATTACTCGGACGTATACCAAAATAAAGTTAAACACAAAATAACGCAAAGTACTTTATTTGAACACGACGTCCGGTGGTGATCGAGTCACACGATCACCACCACTGACCCCTTTGCTGCCTTAACCATATCTCTTATATACTAAATTTACAATTCATACACCTTAGCTTACGTAATTATTATTTTAACCCGATTAATAACAATTTTTATTTACATTTCTTACTACTATGTTTTGATTACTAGATTACTTATACTAGCTAAAATATAAAAGTTTATTAACACCATATTTCACAATTTATTGTTATCTTAACCTATTTAAATGTTTTGTTTTATTATTGCTTAATAATTATTGAAGTTCGTTAAATCTTAATACAACAACATTTAAAACAAATACATTGTCTATATTTACCAGTAATATGACAGTGATCTCTAACTTTATATAATTCATTTTCTTCAAAAGATAATGAACATATTTTACAAACCTTTGCTATCTGAAATTCTTTTTCCTCCTTATCAGTCAACATAATTATTGGTACATTAATTTAATAAATATAATTTATTTTTTTTGAAATATGAATCATATTTTCCATAAACTTTTTTGCCGCATCAATACCTCTATAAATTATTATGTTTGTTGGAATTTTAAACTGTCGCATTAACTTTTCTGTGATAATATTATAGTCAACTTTTACATAAAATGCATAACTCATAATTTCATGTAAATGTGTGATATAAGTTTTACTAGTTTCAGTGAATTCATTTGTCTGTTTAGGTTTTAAAATACATTCAAAGTCAGCATAAATAACAAATGGTATTCTAGAAGTTTTTTTATAACTTTTGAAAAATATGAATTTATTTTCTTTTCCTTCTTCAAACATTATCGGTCTTCCTAATTCATTCTTACTACACATTTTTTAATGTTCAGTTAATCCTGTTTCACCCCAAAGTTTACTTTTACATGGTTTATTTCCAAAAGTTGTAAAACACCTCTTACAAATAATTAATTTTTTAGAAGAATTTTTAGTTTTCTGACTTCTAATAAATCTTAAAAAATCTTTAATATAACAATAATGCGATGTTCTATGATGATTGACCAAAAATAGATCAAAACGATTTTTTTCTTCTTTATTATTTATAAATAGAGGGAAAATAGTACCTTTATTATTTAAACTATAAACATTAACTGAAACATTATTTAAACGTTCAATTTTTTTAATTTGATTTATTGGTGTTGGAAAATCAATACATTTAAAATCTAACCCACTCTTTTTTTTCAAGAAAATTTAAATATTCTTGGTTAAATCGCGATTTATTAGAACGCGTATCATATTTGGTTAGTATAGAATATTTAAAACAATTCAGATTCTTCAGCTAATATTTTATCAAACTTTGTGTTTAACAAACTAGCGAAATCGGATGAATTACATGCTAAAACATTAGAAGTTTTAAAAGCCACATCTTGTTTATCATGGGTTATAGGACGTGTGTAAGTAGCGTCAACGTGTAAATTAAATTTGATCGACGTTTACACGATTGTTTAAACTTTAAAATTAACCCATGTGAAATATAGTTAAAAAATAATTTGTAATCTATATAATTTTCACAGTTCTTAATTATGAAAGTTTTTGAACCTTTTCTAAATCTTTCTATTTCAATAGGTCCACTTCCAATCGTGTTCATACGCTGTTTTTTTGTTATTATATTTCTGTTCATAATGAGACTGAAATAATAAAAAACACATAATATTTATATATAAATATATGTGTTTTTGTTTTACGTTTGTTTTACATTTTAAAATAATAATAATAACATTCTTAAATAAACAATGAGTACTTAGTTTTTTAAAAAAATTCAATTTAGGCTAGGTGCACACGTCCGTTTTTTGCCGCTGCTGCGCCGCACGTGCGTTTAGAAATACTAATAATAGCATGAAATGGTGCACACGACGTTGCGGTGACGTACGTCCCCGTGCGTGCAGTTTTTACCGTACGTTCCCGCCACGCCGCAAGTTCACCGGACACGCGTTATCAACCGCAACTCCCGCAAACAGTACTTTGTCATCAATCGTGTGATGCACACGTGCGTTTTTTCACGCGCGGTTAATTTTAAAATAAATTAAATAAATTGTTAAAAACTGTGACAAAAATCACAAAAATGGCAACAAAAACCATTCAATTTAATATTGATGAGGTAGATATGGAGCTGTTTATCGGTGAAGTTAAACTTGATCCCGAAATATGGAACATAGCTGACAATAACTACCACGATCGAACAAAAAAAAGAGGAGCGTGGATTGAAATTTGTAGAGTTTTTTGTGAAGGATTCGACGAAAAGGATGAACGGGATAAAAATAATATGTGTAAGTACTTTTATGTAATTCGTATTATCATTGATTATAAAAAAACTAAAGAGAATCTACACTACATGTACATGCAGATACATCGGTACATGTATACGTCTTGTTTCTACTGAATATAGTTGACATAAGAATGTCAATGTCAATTTGGTATTAGAATAAAAAAAAAAATTAAAAATAGTAAAAATAAAAAAAATAAAAAATAGTTAAAAATAGTTAGATTAAACTAATAATATAATAATATATATATATTTTTATACAGTTTTACATAGCAACCGGTTGCTATAACAACCAGTTGCTATAAACAATCGCCGTCTCAAATGGTAACATTCTTGGTGTCGCACAAATTAACAGAATGACCCCCAGCCATAAGACATATACATGTCAATACTATAAATCGCTCACTGCCGTATAAACTAGTCTGCGCGGTAAGTGGCGGATGCCGCTATGTAGCGCTATAATCGCCTGCCTGTTTCTGGCGGATTTCGCACCGATCGCTAGTATCGACGTAGCCGCATCATCATCGTCGCCCGTCGGCCTGTCGCACTGTCGCAACTTGCAGGTCCAAACTGGCCACTGTCCACTACTCGCACAGTCGCACTTAATCATCAACCACTTTCGCGTTTTAGTCCGCAACTCTCACATTATTTAAAAAAAATATGATCATTCATTTTTTGGGAGGGCTAAATTGAGTCCTATTTGAATTATGATCAAATACTGTTACTCGTAGAATATTATTACTGAAATTCTTAGAGGTCTGAGGTACACTACCAATATACCAACCTCATTATTTTAAATACAATACAATGCTAAACAACATATTATTTATAAGTTTTTTTTTTATTTTATACACTTTTTACACTAAATTGATTATTATTAAAACGATATTATATTTATACAACAATATAATAAAGAAAATCATACAATTTTACTTATTGGTTAAAATTATTAATTTTGCTGGAACTTTATTAGTTTGCTTATAGATATTTTCCTCATTACTTAAATATTTATATTCTTTGTATATTCTAGTGACAAGAAACAGTTTCACCATAAATATGTAGTGACCTTTACATTCCATGTGTTCAAATTCTAAATATTTTTTATTAATCTCTTTCAATATAATTTGCAACATCTGATATACTAACCGTTTTTCACTTTTAATGTCATTAAACACTCTGGCGAAAGTATTAAGTTCAATTTTACAAAGAGAAACAAGATAATTAGATGGCTTCTTCAGGCCTTGAACATTTGGATAACTTATATTTTCAAAAGTTTTAAAGGTTATCAATAATTGATTGGGGTCATTTAAAATGTCCTGTTCAATGATTGACGATTCACAGTTTTGAAATTTAAAGTTGTCAATACAGCGTTTAGCTAAGTAACCAGCAAAGTAAATTATAGAGAATTCCTCCAAAGAAACAGCCTATACAGGTAGTTTATTAATTAAAACAGGAGAACTCGATGACGAGTTCGAAGAATCACTTAGTGATTCAAAAAGTGGAGTTTCTTCATTTTTATCTGTTAATTGATCATTTTTATTTTTTTTTGGTTTTAATGTCGGATAATAAGTCAACAGTTAAACTTTCGTCATCATCATTTTCACAGTTACATTTTTCCGATGTTTTCATTAATGTAAATGAACAGATGCTTGCGAAACAGGTCCGAAATAGTCGAGCAGTCGGATTTCTGTTATACCCATTTTTTTGTCTAATTATTGAAAACATGTTTTCAAGTGGGTCTTGGTTTAATCTTCCAGTGAATAAAAAAAATGTTTTTTTGTCCGATGATTCAATTATATATTTTTTTTCTCTTTCGTATAAAAGTATATACTGATATTATATTATTTTTGTGACATAACTTTTTTTGCTACTTTGAATGTTGAAATTGTTTTATTAATATTTTCAAATATTTATCGATTTTGAACACTCATCGGCCTTCGGTTTGGGTTTTTGTCATTTACATGAATCAAATGTATTATTTAATTCCAACAAAAAATCAGCAGTGTCAAGAGCGGTTCGAGATTTTAATTCTCTTGTGTGGACACACGTTTTTATAGCGGACGCGACACTGTTACTAAAAATCTGTAGTACAAGCTTGCAAGACATTTTTTTGAATGGGTTGGGGTTTAAATGAGACGGTGTAATTTTACACATAGCTCGGGCTGTGGCACTCCTACGATCAATGTCATACGTTTTCACAATATCTTTAAATACAATAGTCTTTTCATTCAGGGCCGGACCAAGGTATTTTGACGCCCCGAGAAATTTTTTGAAAGGCGCCCTTAATCAAATGCTCTATTAAACATTTAATACTTTTTATACTTACCTACATATTTTGTCTAAAATTCTTATATTTATGGATAGGTAAAGGATTGCAAAATTTATTTACGTACAATTTATTTTTATTTTTTATAAGTAATCTGTATTAAAATTATTTCTTTAATCGTATACAATATAATGAATATTATTAATAATAATCTTTTTAAAATATACATTTTTTTCTAGATTTTAAATCAGCAAAATTTTGTATCGCTTCGTTTAGATCTAATTTAGAAACTATATCATTTTCTATACTGATTAATGCCAAATTGTTGAGACGTTCTTCTGTCATTGTTGATCTCAAATACGTTTTTATTAACTTCAATTTGCTGAAACTTCTCTCGCAGCTTGCAGTAGTTACAGGAATTGTCATCATAATTCTTAAAGCGACCCATAAGTTTGGTAAGGTATCTTGTAATTTGTTAGCATTAATAAATGTTAAGATTTCCAATGGGCATCTATCTTTTTTAGAGTATAATGATCTTACAATTTCAATTTCATTACACAAATCTATAGCGTTCAAATCGCACTCTGCCTTTTCTTTATTCTGATCGTTAATTTTTAAATGTAGATCCTTACACGATTTTAATAGATCTTCGTGGTTTTTATTTTCTTTTATATTGTACAAAAATCCCCAAGTATCATTAAATTCTTTATTTTTTTCAAAACGTTCAGAAATAGAAGATATTGCTTGGTCTAGTATGTTATTAAATACATGCTATTTGAAATATAATTCTGGGTTTTGAGGTTTTGAAGCTTCGTCTCTAGATTCATAATCAAATTGTTTTTTTCTACGTATTACACGAGTGACTCTAAATTTCGGTTCAACATTTAATTGTAAAGCTAATTTTTCAGCAGACTTTATAGCTTCTGTATGTCCAGTTATTCTATAATCTTGTAAAAACTTTGTACAATTTTCCAAAAGTAAAACCGCCGTCCTAACATCCATTTTTGAACTTTGAATTGACTTACTAACAAGGTTAATTTTTGATAAAATATCTTGCCAAAAACATACTAAAACTAAAAAATCGAATTTCTCTATAAATTGAATTAATGATTTAGCTTCAGAAAAAACTAAATGATCAGCAGTATTTAATTCAGTTAACTCTATCAGTGCATCTATTATTTGTTAGATTTCATTTTTAATAGCATTAATACAATCTATTCTATATTCCCATCGAGTTTCGCATAGTGGCTTAACAGTTAAAGATTTTACATGTTTTTTAAGATATGCCAACGTCCAACAGATGCAGAGAATAAAACATAAATTCTTTGAATCGTTCCAAAAAAGTTCTTTGACTCAATAGAACAAGAAACACTTTCTCCGACTACTAAATTCAGTGAATGGCAACCACATGGCATAAAAAAAGCTCGAGGATTTGCTTTTAATATTCGTGCTTGAACGCCTTTATTTTTGCCCTTCATGTTTGCCCCATTGTCATATCCCTGACCTCTACAATCATTTAGTTCTAGTTTACAATTTTTCAACATACTTAATATAGCCTCATAAATTCCTTCACCAGACGAGTTGAATATTGATTCAAATTCCATAAAATGTTCTTTAATGCACATTTCGTCGATAACAAAAATCCTCAAGGTCAAAGAAAGTTGTTCAACATGATTAATATCTGGAGTACAATCTAACATAATACTATAATATTTAGCTTTGCGAACACTCGACTTAGTATATTGTCACGTGTTAAGTTCCCAATTATATTAATAATTTCATTTTGAATAGTTTTTCCACAATAATGTACATGAGTTTCATGAGACATGACACAACGAACGTGTTCATTCATTACTAAATCAAATTTTCCTAACAACTCAACAAGACCCAAAAAATTTCCATTATGATGTGTAAATAACTTATCCGAAGAACCTCGAAATGCTAAATTATTTTTCCCAAGAAAAATTGTAATTTCAATTAATCGTTCTAAAACTTTTTTCCAATGTTCTCTTTCAGTAACTATTTGTTTTTGTAAGCCTGCGTCGATTGATTTGTTTTCTTTAAGCTTTATATTAGTTTCCAACCACATACTAGCACATTTGATATGATGAGGCGAATTCTCGTGTGTTTTTAAATACTCGTGTACATGTTTCCAGTCTTTTAACCCATCTTTGGCTAAATTAGATCGACTCGTAGGATCAAATATTTTACAAAAAAAAAAACAAAATACCGCATTAACTGTTTCGGAATACGCTAGCCATTTTCTTAAATATTTTTCTCCGTTGCTTATAGTTCGAAAAAATAACGAATATGAAAAACTACGGTTATTATTATCTTTAGGGAAATTAAAATTTTTCATACAATCAATAGACATTTTGGGTCCTGTTGTTATCAAATAATCTTTGTCAGTAGATGTTAATTGTTCAGGCCAATATGCTATATCATTGAAATTTTTTGAACTAGTTATTACGTCAAAAAATTCATTCAAATCAATATTTTTTGGATCATTCAGGAGTATATTATTACTACATTCTTCGTCATTACTAGAACTATTATTAAAATCGTTTATTTCATTAGAACTATCTTCTATTTCACTCTCAATTGTCACATTAGGGTTTTGTACGTTCATATTAGATTTGAAAAATAATGAAATTTTTGGACATTTTTCAACTTGTAATTGCTGTTCTAGTTTCCTTTTACGATTTTGATAACCACTAGCTTTTTTTGGTGCCATTTTTTGTCTACCATTTAATATATTTAAAAAAAATCGCATTAATTCATGAACGCTGTTTATAATTTATTATTACAAAAGTGTAGATTCAAAATTGTTTCTATTATTTAAAAATACTTACATATTTTTGACCGATACCGGAGACACCGCTAACAACTGTTCAAATTCACCAGCAAAACAAAAATGTAAAATAATTGTACATCGTATTCATAAATACGAACATTATTACATATAACGACAATAAAAGACGATAAATGTACGATTAATAGCTATAATAATAACCAACACAATCTAATAGCGACTATCTTATATCTCAGACGTATCGGCTATAACACATACTTTTTTGGTTTTCCCGAATTCATGATTATATGTCATTGTATATTATTTTTTAATTATTTGTAATATAATAATAAAAATTGGAATGTGAAGTAAAATCTATAAAAAAAATTATATAACAGAATATTCTGTCATGGATAATTTAGTCATTTAGCTATATTATTGTCAATTTGAATCTAGACACGCGGTAGCGTGTCAAGCCAAGTTCTAGCTACAGAACTAGCGAGCAGCACCGTGTGTAATATTACACGAACCATTTGGAGCCACTTTTGACCCCCTCATAACTCAAAAACTATTCCACATAAACATGTCAAATTTGGCTCATATATTGAGACTTACGAGATACATATGTTTTCCAAATTTCATAAACATACCTCAAACCGTTATTTAGATATTAACGTCCCAAAATCGTCATTTTTATGACTGACTGACTTACCTATAGATCAAAATTCTAACCCAGTTCCAGATGACCTAGAAAGTTCAAATTTGGCATACAGATAGGTAGTTAGGTTAATACAAAGGAAAAAATCAGAAACATGAAGATTTTTAATTTAAATTTTTTTAATTTTTTATCAATTGATATAATTATATAACAACATAAAATATAATTTCTTCTTATCACTTAGGATAATGTTTTGAAGCCTAAGGTCTGACTTGGCTAGTTTCCATATACGAATAAAATTATGTTATAGCCTTCGCAAGTTCTAAAGTTGTAAGTTCTTTTTTATCCTTCTAAAAATTTGGCTTGCTGGTAGAAACTAGCTATTGAACACAGTGCTCTTCCATGACTTTTGGTTGGTACTTAATAATAATTCAATTTAAGAAATAAAATATAATTAATTTAAGCTATAATAAATGAGTATAAAAATAAACGTATGAATAAGGAAAAAGAAGAAAATAGTTATAGTGAAAACGATAGTAATAGTTCGGAAGAGGAAACGGATACAACAAAAGAAATCGGAACTCAAGTAGAGTTAGATAAAAATATTGAAGTAGATAAATTAGTAATCATAAGTATAAATACGAAAGAGGGTAGCGAACTCTACACAGGGAATTAATAAGGAAAAAACAACAGGGAAAAGTTTGTTAGATACTACTGTTAAAGAAGACTCGAATACAGGAGTAGAACAAAGATTAATAGGGTTACGTAGTACACCAAATTTAATCCATTCAGAATTAGGACCAGTGAAAAGGAAGCTGTTGGATATACAATCCAGTTTGTTTTTGAATTTGGCGGTCGTACGCGACATCGTCTATGACCTATGTCGCTACGTTGTCGCCCTGCTGCTCCGCCGCTAAAACTGTGCGAGCGAACTTTGTACCCCCGGGGAGGGGACTCGACCATCGCGGTCTAGCCGTAGCCGGTCCATCGCTATCTTTTTTGTCGTCGTTCCTGAGCCGTTTTAGACACAAGTGTCGCGTCTCCGCCGTCTTGGCATCTTTTGGGTTAAAAACCTCGTGTTTCTGACCAACGCGACCCGGTGCGCCGTCGCCGTTAATACCGCCATTTTTTTGTTTCGTGCTCACGAACTTGTCGCGTACGAGCGTTTACGCAATCTTAGTTCCGGCCGTCCGTGCCGACACCACGACTTATTGTTTTGTATCCGTCGCCCGTCCGATTATTCGCTGTGCGACCTCAAGTCGTGGTCACCCACAGGCGCGGATACAGACAATTTTAACAGGGGGTGCTCAAAAAAAAAAAAAAAAAATAATATATAATACACCATTCTATTTTTTATTTAATTTATTAGTTCTAATATTTTTTTCAAACATCAGTATTTATTAAATAGTAATAAAAAAATAAAATAAAATAAAATCTTACATATATTGTAATTGTAATTTTCTTGTGTGCTTTTTACTAAATTCTTCAATAACTTCATTTGGAGTAATTTTAATATCCCTATGAATATTAAGGAGCATAAGTCCATTTAATCTATCTTCTCCTATTGTAGATCTCAAGTATGTTTTTGTTCGTCGAAGTGAAGAAAATGTTCTTTCTGCGGTGCAAGTGGTAACTGGTATAACGCAAATAATTTTTAACAATTCTTTTATATTCGGGTAAAATTCAGATGCATGGATTAATGCTTCTATAGCAGTTTTCGGTTTATCTAATTGTGATTTCCAAAATTGTTTCCACAAAGTTATCTCACCTCTAACCTCTTCAATTGATCCAATCAGATCTTCAATATAAAATTTGGCTGATTCGATAATTTTTTCGATATCTGTATCTTCGCGTAAAAAAAATGGTATTAAATATTGTAAATACATAATTGTTTCATGACCGTCACCAACAAATCTATTTTTAATATCCGATATTAAATAATCTAAAAACGGTAAATATAAGGTTAAACGAAAATATTCTTTTGGATCGTTGGTCAATATATTTTCGCGATTAATTTGTCTTGAACACGTTCGGGGTTTTTTAACTTCTATCTTATGCATATCGGCTAATGTTAATGATTTGGTATAAATAGAATTAAAACTTTGAATATCGTTCTTTCTTTTATTTTCAAACTCTTCTACAACAGTTTTAACCATTTTCAATGATTGAAAATATTCTAAATTTTGATTTTGTAGTTGCTTAGAAAGAGGCAAAGTGATTGAAAATAGTTCTGCCAAAACTTGTAGTGTAATTAAAAATTCAAATTTCAACATACAATTTAGTAAATTATTAGCTTTACAAGTAGTGGACGTAGTTTCCTCATTAGAGTTTCCAAGTTCGTCCAAACAATTTATTATAGTATCGTATAATTCAAGAAACTGAAGAATTGCATCGTGTCGTTCAATCCAGCGTGTTTCACATACAGATTTAAGTCTACATGATTTAGAATTTGGTAACACTTTCATTAATGTAGTTTTTAAGAATAACATTCGTTTTGATGAGGAGCGGAAAAAATTTATAACCTCTTGTATGTTACCAACAACATTTTGGATTAAAACTATAGAACACGCTTTTGATATACTTAAATTTAAACAATGTGAAGCACAATGTGTATATAAAGCAAGATGCTGAATTTTTAGTATTTGAGCTTGTACTCCTTGATATTTTCCCGACATATTAGCCCCCCCGTCATAGCCTTGACCACGCAAATATTTTATATTAAGACCTAAGTCATCTAATTGATGTAATATTACTTTGGAAAGATTAAAACCAGATGTATTTTCAACAATAACTAATTTCAAGAAATCTTCTTGTACTTTATTATGAAAAACATAGCGTATGCACAAAACTAATTGTTCACTTGTACTTATATCGGTTGTTTCATCAACAAGTATTGAGAAATATTTTGATTCTTTAATAGCATTTACAATTTTATCGAGAATAACACTAGCACAGCAATCGATCAAATCGTTCTGTGTAGTTTTACTAATAAAACTAGCATTTTTTGGACAATTTTGAAGATGGTTTTTCAAAACATCATCACCTGCATCTATACGAAATTTCAAAAGCTCTCTAAAATTTCCTTCGTTGTTTACACTATTTTGAATTAAATCTCCATCATCACGATGCCCCCGCAAAGGAAAGTTTTGACGACCACAAAGAAAAATTGTATTGACTATCGGGACAAGTTTTTTTCGATTTTCTTCAATTTGCTTTTGAATATTTAAATTTAATTTGACAGCTACAGACTTCTCAGTAGATTCTACAATTTTTTAAAATCATCCGCTTTGATAATTGAAATTTATGATAATCGTTATTTGAATGTTTTTTAAACACTTCTAAAGCTTTTTTGTACTTATTTAACGGTTTGGTACATAATTGACCTAAATGTTCTTTACTTCTTCCTCCTACATCGCGAGAAAATAACACACAAGTTCTACAATAAACTCCTTCATATTTTTTACTATAAGATAACCACGGAAATCGTTAAGCCATTTTAATTGAAATTTTCTTGAATCTTTATCTTTGGGAAAGTTATATAAACTATCCGGTCTCCATATTTTTGTCAATGCAAGATATTTTTTATTATCATTTAAATTTGAACTTTGATTGTCAATAAAGTTACCAATATCTAATACATCAACAATATATTTTTTCTACATTATTGTCAACACATTTTGTAAATCTTCAGAATTATTTATATCAATATTACTAGTATTTACATTACCTTCATTATTTACTTTAGATCGATGTTGCAATTCATCTAAACAAATTTTTTTTGCAGCAAAAAATGAGGTTAATGATCTCTGGGTACTGACAGATCGATCACGTTTACTGTGAGACTTAGAAACATTTTTAGAACACGACATGGTAAAATAATTATATATTTATATTTTACTTTGTATATTTTTGAAAATTAAATATGTAAAAAAACTGGGTGAAATACTGAAATAATTAAAAAACAAACCGTGTTGTAACTACTAAAAATCATATAATATGATATTCTCGTCAGGAATTCACGTGCCAACTAACTGAGAAACATAAATAAAATAATAATTTGACAAATAAATAAAAGCATTTTGTAATAATAATAATTATCGGTACTTTTCGCCGTCGCGTGTCGTCGTTACATACGAGTATACAAAGAATCAAGATAACGACCAACAATAGTAAGTTATCGTCGTATGTGACGACGAAATGGAGAACACCGATAGTACCTATTATTATTATTTTATTTTATAAAATAACATAAATTATGTTATTTATAAATTATTATACAAATGTATGATTTAACGATTAAAGAATTCCACAATCTCACTGTACGTTTACGGATTTCCTTAGACGACAGGGGGTGCTCGAGCACCCATAGCCCCCCCCTGAATCCGCGCCTGGTCACCCACCTATTTCGTTTGTTTGTTTTTCGACCGTCCGTTCGACGACGAGTGAACCCGCCTCGCGGTCGTTGCCGCTTAATTGTGTTTTTTTTTGTATTTTGTCGTCACCAGTACGACATTAGCACTGCGAAATCTGCCTCACGCGTCCACGTGCTTTTCCGTCCGTCCGCCCTACATCGTACGAACGTGTCAGCCACGACGTGTTATAGTTTTGTCGTTTTGTACCGCGTTGCCACGCCGCGACAACGGGTGCCGAACATAGTCTTGCCCGCGCCGGCTTATTTGAATATTCGTTCCGACGTCTCCACGCCTTCGTCGACCAATTCGCCTTTTTCGACGGAAGTGCCATTGTCGCACACTTCACCGACGTGACCAACAGTATCATCATCGTCATTTGGGACAACAGCTCCATCACTGTCTTATCACCTGCTATCAACCATCAGCGTTATCAGGTCGTACACACGCTCACTATTTGTTTTGTTATCATTTATCGTCATACGTCTTCGACGTGTTTGTATTATTATTTTTATTTGATTTATTCGTCGTACTCGACGTACATATTATTATATTGATTTTGCCGATCGGCTTGTGATCGCGCACCACTAACATTAGTACGTAAGAATTCTCGATTGCAGAATATTATAATAAATTATCATATTTGTCTATTGTAAACGATTGGTTTAATTGTATTGTATTTTGGGTACCTCGCAACATCATTACTTTAGCATTATTTATCTATCAGCTCCTATTTCATATATTTTAAATACAGTCCACTTTCCCCCTCCCACAGGGTTATCGATTTTAAGACGTAATTATAATCACACGTTTTCACCGGCTTCTTGTGCAGCCCTATCGCACAGAAGCAAAGAACAAAAATGTCTGGTGTAAAGGCTACAATTGAGCAGGTCACTGCTATGATACCAATTTGCGCCGATGCAAAAGACGTTTGTTCGTTCATACGGGCATGCGATTATGCATGTGAGGCCGTAGATAAAGAAACTATACCCTTATTAGTGAAATTTATTAATACTAGGATTACTGGCAAAGCGTTAGAAGTATGTCGGTATAGGGAAACTAGTGATTGGGAAACCATTAAAAAAATATTACGGGGGCTTTTGAACAGCAATTGTCACCACAAACATTACAGATAGGATTAAATTCTGTTCGTATGAAAAATGACGAAGATGTATTAACTTATACGGGTCGCGTAGAACAATTGTATTATAATTTATGTAATGCAACTTTAGCGAATAAAACACCGGAAGAATCGAGAATTTTGAGGCAAACTTTAAAAGATCAGGCTTTAGCAATTTATATAAATGGGTTAAAAATGGATTTACAAACAATATTACGAGCTAGGAACCCAGAAACGTTAGAACTGGCAATGCAAATGGCTAGGCAGTTGGAAATCGAATTTAATTTTAACAAAGAATTACAAAATAACGAAACTAAAGTAAATCAGAACGGAAATAAAAATAATAACGGAAATCGTTGGTCAAATAATTATCAGGGAAATAATCCAAATGGACAGAAATTCGGTTATAAGCAAAATTATAATCGTGGTCAGAATAGACAAGGTCCTAATAATTATAATAATGTTAATCGTAATAATAATTTTAATAATTTTGGTCGCAATAATAATAATAGTAATAACTATCCGCGTAATAATAACGGTCAATATAATAATAATAATCGGAGACAGCAAAACAATCCCGGATGTTATATTTGCGGTAGAACTAATCATGTCGCTCGCGATTGTCGTGGTAATGTTACACAGGTTGCGCGTCGAAATAATAATAATAATGCGCAACCGCAAAATAATAACGCACGATAAAATACTAATTATAATTTTAACAATAATTCGGTACCAATAACTTGTAGTTATTGCAATAAGATAGGACACGATAGTGTTAGCTGTTATAGTAAGCAACGGGATGAGCGTAATAATGCAAATCGGACGGGAAACGGTCAAGTATCGAACGGAAACGGCGTCCGTTCGATCAATCAAATAACGGCCGTAACGGAGGAATTATCACTCAACGATGTTTCACCATCGTATCAGTAATTAATGAAAATCATGTTACATTTCAATCACCTAACTTTAAAACAAATACAGCAAATCTTCTTTTAGACACTGGTAGTGAAATCAATTTAATAAAAATAAATAAATTAACAGGCGAAACATTAGTGAATGAAAAAGAAAAAAGAAATTTAAAAGGCATTAATGATAAAATAGTAACTACCATAGGCAAAATTACAATAATATTAATATTAAATAATAATAAAATAAAAACGGAATTTCATGTGGTCGATAAGGAATTTCCAATACCGCGAGATGGACATCTAGGTCACCACTTCCTATTACAAACTAACGCGATAATAGATGTTGCGAATAATATATTAACTATAAATGATAACACTCCGTGCGAATTAAATAAAGATAAAGTATGTTACACATTAAAACCGCGAACGGAAACAATAATATCCATGGGCGGATAGGCCCATCGGGAAATCGGGATTTTCCCGGTAGGCCCCATCAATATTATGCTCAGAGGCCCCAACCCCGAAAAAAAAAATTAATTTTTATGAGACTGTAAAATAATACCGGCTGCGTATTTGTAATTTTTGTATATATCATCAGCTATTATAATTATTATTAGGGGCCTCTGTAGCTCTGTGTAATACGCGTTGATACCCGTATAAATGTATAATAGGTGCCTATTTAGTTGTATTTACTATCATGCTACTAAAACTAAATAATGTATAAAATATAAATATAAATAAATATGTCCGTTATTCAAATGACAAAAATAAACAACTATAATAATAAATAACAATCAATAGGTAAGTATATTAATATAAATTACATTTTTCATGAGTGATAACTATAACTACTTATGACGTATCTGGTATCTACGTTTATATAAATGTATTGTATCTTAATAATTTTGACTTGTTCTATTTTTAAACAATGCTTATCAATATTCAATGTGGATGTTGATAATAATATCATAAAAACTGTTTTATTTTTACTCTATGCCAGTATGCTCTATGGTATAAACCGATTATTAATTTTATTAACTATTATTTTTATTTTACCTTTTGGCTTTCTATTGTAGTAGTCGTGGTTTTTAAGTTTTTGCTAATTGTGTTTTAATTTATTAAATAATATAAATTATACTACAATAATGTCGAAAAGAAAATTCGAAAGTGGAGCTTCAAAAAGAAAAAGAATAAATCAAGATTTGTTAATTAAATGTGCCAACGATCAAACACAAAAAAAGTTAAATTTTTATTTACCAAAAAATACAGTAAGTAATATTAGATTAAAGCTTTACTAATATATGGTAAAATATACACTTTTTGTTTCATTTGTAGTTATATAAATTATATTGTTATTTGGTATACAATATTTTTGTAGGATCAAAATATATTTAACATAAACCTAAAAGTAGGCATGTACATATAATACCGATACCAAATTTATTTACAATATTGTTACCTATTTTACTTAATACAATAAAAGATAAAATTAAATTATCAATATTATTCAATTATTTTTAAACATCTTAAATATAATATTAGAGGATGGAATAATAGGTGTAAGTACTTATGCATATTTTTATTCTCTATTTCTCTGGTAAAAACTTAAAAAAAAGCTACCTATAATAGTTTAGGTACATTTTTTTTTGTTTTTAATTGTTTAATTAGTTTTAAAGGGTTTAAATGTTTTTGGTAAATGATTTTTTTTGTACATCTGAGGTTTTTTTTTAGTTACACATAATATGTTAGCTGGTGATGATGATAATATAAGTCATAAGACAAAAGCGTGGTTGTTTTAATTTTAGTTAGGAATAATTAGGGTACCTAGGTGTAATTATTTTCTGTAGTCTTTTCAAACATTAATGATAATTTGATTTTCCAACTATTAGATGTTCTTGGTACAAATAAACAGTGTGAAGTAGAAAGTTTACTCCTAGAAGAAAAATACAGTGGAGATGTAAATGATTTGAGTAGCTGCAATAACAATATCAAGACCCAACAACTCAATGAATATGGTAAGAGTACTATTTTTAAAATATTAATTTAATAATACAAAACTGAGTACATAATATAAATGAAATCTAAGACACTAAATACAAAATAATTAATTATAAGTATTATAAACAAAATTACTAAAACAAGAATATAATTTAAATTTATATCATTACAAATTTGTATCTACATTTAGTACCATGAAAACAGAAATCATAAAAATGTAAAATAATATATGTGTCACCATTAAATTCAGAATTTAATTTTTCTAATTTGACATGTATTTCAATTATGACCACTAAGATTTTAATTTCTTTTTTTTTTAGAGTCTTCTGATTTGAATTTATTTACAAGACCTTCCACAGCCAATTTTTGCAAGTACTGGTTATTTCATCCCAATCAACCAAAAATTGGTGTACCATTTGCATATAAAAAAACTTATTTTCGAATTGATGGAGAAAATCGTAGATGGGTGTCATATAGATCCATTGATAAATCTCTATTTTGTTGTATTTGCCTTTGTTATGGTGACGGATCTGAACCATTCTCTAAAGGATTTAATGACTGGAAGCATGTGTATACTCGAATAAATGAACATGAAAATTCAAAAACACATAGGTTAAATATAGATGCTCATGTTATGAAAAAACAATTTTCATCAATTGATTCACTATTAACTAATGGTCATAGTTCAATAAGGAAGAAAGAAATAGAAAATAGAATGCAAGTTTTATTTCGTATAATTGATATTATTAAATTAATCGGTAAACGTGGACTCAGTTATCGAGGTAAAACTAACGAAGCCATTTATACTCTTGATAATCCATCTTTGGACCATGGTAATTTCTTGGAAATGATTTTACTTGTGGGCAAGTATGATCCAGTACTCAAAGCTCATTTAGATAAAGCAATTAAAAATAGTATAAAAAGTCATGATTCTGGTTCCAAACAAGGAGGTGGGCACATAAGTTTTTTATCTAAAACCACAGTCAATTACATTATTGAGATAATAAGTGAAATTATAAAGTCATCAATTTCTAAAGAGATCATTAAAGCTGGAATGTACTCTGTACAACTTGATACTACTCAAGATGTCTCTGTGATTGACCAATGCTCAGTTATTATAAGATATATAAACGGTACTTCTGTAAAAGAGCGATTAGTTGGCATGATAAAATGTAAGTCAAGCAAAGGGATAGACTTTGTTGATTTAGTCTTAAAAGTTTTTCATAACCTGAACATAAAAGCAAATAACTGTGTAGGCAATGCAACTGATGGAGCTGCAAATATGCAGGGCCAATACAATGAGTTTTCTGCAAAACTAAGTGATGTAGCAGCTAAACAAATACATGTATGGTGCTATGCCCATGTATTGAATTTGGTAATAGGTGACATTACTCTTAAAGTATTACAATCTATTACTTTATTTGGAATTTTAAATGGGTGTGCAGTCTTTATACGTGAATCACACACCCGTATGGATTTTTGGACAACTATGAATTCCAGAAAAAGAGTTTGTACTATTGGTGAAACTAGATGGTGGTCAAAAGATGCTTCTTTAACCAAAATCTTTGGTAATTTTAATAATCCTGAGTCTGGACTTTTTGTGGACCTTATATTAACATTAAGTGAAATTGAAACAAATTCAAGTATAAAATCTGAAGCTCGTTTTAAAGCAAGTGGATTAAAGGAAGGTTTATGTAAATACGAAATAATTTTAACAGCACAAATGTACCTTAGAATATTTGAAAAAACTACACCGCTTTCTAAATATCTTCAAGGCAAAGGGATCAATATAATGACAGCGTATCAAATGGTAACACAAACTTTACAGGATTTAAGAAAGTGTACACGTGAGTTTTCTAGGACTAAAGATGCAGCTGATAAGTTTGTACAACATACCAATAAAATATTTCAAAAATGAAAAACAATGTAATAGAAAATAGTCTACCACAATCTCGTAAAAAAAAAAAAACTAAGCAATTTCATGATTATGAGGCAGATGATGATCCTATACCAGACCCATTGCATTCATATGAAGTTAATGTTTACAATCAAGTACTGGACACTGTTATTGAGAGCATTTCTTCAAGATTCGAAAAACATGGACAGTTATGTGCAGATTTTGCATGTCTTGACCCTAATAATTTCAAACCAGATGTAACTCTTCCAAAAAATGCTCTTATTGGTGTGTTTGACAAGATTTGCAATTATTGTCCAGGAATTATGTACGAAGACTTTCGAAATGAATATGTAGACTTCATATCAAAATGGAAAGAAATAAAAAAAAATATTGACTGTGTATATACTGAACTACAAGACTATGATGAAAATATTGATGGTAATAACAAAAACAACTATTATTTATAAATATATTAATTTACCTACCTATTTAATATTGATAGAATAATTTTAATTTTTAATTTTGTTTTCTAGAATGTTCAAATGATGTTGAACTTTTAGTATCGTGTAGTCATAATCCAAACACAAATGCAAAATATTGTGTAGTTTGTTGCTTTGATGTGCTTGTGAAGTACAACTTATACACAAATGCATATCCCAGTCTGTTTATTGCGTATAAACTAATGCTGACATTATCCGTGACACAAGTAGGATGTGAAAGGAGTTTTTCTAAATTGAAATATATAAAAAACTACTTGAGAAATACATTGGGCCAAGACATTTTAGAAAGTTTCATGCTAATGAATGTTGAAAAAGATTTACTGAGTACAATTGATTCAAATGATGTGATCAATAAATTAGCTGCTAGGAATAGTACATTTAAAAATTTGTTATCATTTTAATAATTATATTTTTTTTTAAATTTATTTTGTAGTACATAATATATAATATGATTTGATTGTAAAAATTATTGCGAGCGAAGCGAGCATTTTTTTTTTTAATATATAATATAATATATAGGCCTTAGTTATATGAGGCCCCAATAAATATATCCCGGTAAAAAAAAAAGTACCTATCCGCCCATGATAATATCTATACCAATAGCTGATCCGATAATGGAAAATAAAAATATTTTAATACAGAAACAAGAATTAATACAGGACGTATATTGCGTTAATATAATAAACACGGTAAAAAACGGAAACACGGTGATAAGTATACTGAATATTTCTGAATTACCACAAAACATTTATGAGGACCAATTAAATAAAATATTATACGACAATGACATAGAATATAAATTACACGAAATAACTGTAGTAAATGACAATAACGATCGCGTAAATAAAATAAAAAGTTTAATACGTAGTGACCATTTAAATAAAGAGGAACGTAAAACAATATTAGAAATATGCGAACATTTTTCCGATGTATTTCATTTGGAAAACGATTATTTAACATTTACTAACGCCGCGGAACACGTAATAAGATTACCCGCCAATTAGCCACCTATATATAGAAGACCATACAGATTGCCACAGGCACAGCAAAAGGAAATTGAACAACAATTAATTAAAATGGAACAAAATGATATCATAGAACGATCTATGTCACCTTTTAATGCACCTTTGTTGCTAGTAAAAAAAAATCAGATTCATCTGGTAAAGATAAATTTCGAATAGTAATTGATTTTAGGGCACTCAATGAAGTAACTTTAAATGAATTTCATCCGTTACCTAATATTACGGAAATATTAGATCAATTGGGACAATGTCAGCTTTTTACCATTTTAGATTTAGCAAATGGTTTTTATCAAATACCTTTAGCGAAGGAATCTCGCGAAATGACAGCGTTTTCGACCGGTCAAGGTCATTACCATTTTAAACGTATGACTATGGGAATGAAAACAAGTCCCGCTACATTTCAGCGATTAATGAATAACGTATTGTCGGGGATAATAGGCATTAAATGTTTAGTATATTTAGACGATATTATTATTTATGCGAAAAATTTGAGCGATCACAACAATAAGCTGATAGACGTATTCGAACGTCTACGTACCCATAATTTAAAAATACAACCAGATAAATGCGAATTTCTAAAAAGCGAATGTTTATATTTGGGACACGGAATAAAACCAGATCCGAAAAAGATAACATCAGTATTAGAATTTCCGGTACCTAAAACTGTAAAGCAAATAAAATCATTTTTAGGTTTATCAGAGTACTACAGGAAATTTATACAGGGATATAGTATGTTAGCAAAACCAATGACACACTTATTAAAAAAGGATGTTAAATTTAATTGGGACGAAAATTGTCAGGTAGCTTTCGATAAATTAAAAAACGCACTCTGTGCAGAACCAATTTTACAATATCCAGATTTTACGAAACAATTTATACTTACAACCGACGCTAGTGGTAAGGCTCTAGGAGCTATACTATCCCAAGGAACGATAGGTAGCGACCTACCAATAGCGTACGCATCTAGAACTTTGAATAAAAGTGAAATGAATTACTCAACTCTTGAACTAGAATGTTTAGCGATCGTATACGGGGTTAAACAATTTAGACCTTATCTCTACGGTAGAAAATTCGTAATACTCACTGACCATAGACCACTATCTTGGTTATTTAACTTAAAAGATCCGTTATCAAAGTTGGCGAGATGGCGCATACAGCTTGAGGAATACGATTACGAAATAAAATATAAACCGGGAGTACAAAATTCGAACGTAGATGCTTTAAGTAGAATGTATAGTACAAAAGAAATTAAGGATGAAAGTTATACGAGCTTTCTAGAGAAGTCGGAAACAAACATAAAAGCTCTAATAAACAATACATATACTTTAGAAACCTTGTTACTTTTAGATAGAATTTTTAGTATATTTACAGCGTTAATGACACAATACTCTTACGAAACCCAAACTTTAAGCGCCATAATAACTGCGGCTAGGACAGGTATTTTACACCCAAGCTTAGTAACACCGCGAGAACTTGCAGCGCAACTAGTAGAAGTAAAATTAAACCTACCACTTAACTTGAATTTACCAATGGGAACATTGCCAAGCGAAATACACGAATTTACAAAAATAACTAAAATTGAAGTATTTTATAGTGGTGATCAAATAGTATTTTTGATAAAAATACCGTTGATAACGGAAACCCAATTAACTTTATTTAAAATCATACCTATACCACATCCTGTAGACATTGATCGACCGGATAACAAAACACATAGTATTGTATTGAAACCGGAATACCAATATGTAGGAATAACTAAAAATCGTAGACAATTTACAACATTTACCGAAACAGAAACTTTTACTATTTGCCCAGAATTCCAACCAATACAACACGAATCAAAAGAACAACCGTGTGAAATGTCTTTATTTAAAAATCCAGACCAGTTACCACAAAATTGTGAATCAGGAGTAATCATTATTTCTAAAAATATATACCACAAACTTAAGTATGCCAACACATGGATATACACAACAAAAAAAGATACATTAACAATTACGTGTCAGGGAATACAAGAACCGTATATAGAAAAAATTAAAAATCAAGGGATAATTAAATTAAATCAGGAATGTAGAGCTTATGCAGAACATGTAGTGCTAAATCCGACTAGGGAAATCAAAACGAAGTATTTCACAAATTTCATACCTAAGATCGGAGTAGGGAGTATATCGTATAAGATCAATAACAGTATCAAGGACATTAAAATAGAATAGTATAGACATAAATTCGACTCACGTAAACTTGATAACGTACACGAAATGGCCCACTCACTAGACGATGTAGAAAAAATGATAGACGAGGAAATACTTAAACAGTCCGGAGTAGAAGTACAAAGTAATACCAATTCATTAATGATGTATGCAATTATGGCATTGTTAGTATTCTCCATGTTTCTTTTGGCGTTTATATACATAAGTTATAAATGCAAACTGACCACTATGAGGGCCATAGGCCGCCATCGAACAAGAACTATGGATAACGATATAACGAATAAAAAAAGAGAAGTCATACATGTGACGTCATCGGCAAAAGGGAATGGGGTTAAGGAAAAGCTACTAGGTGACACACCAGATAGACTAGCCCTAAGTAATATGCTCTTATTAAAAGAACAATAAAAATGTATAAATTGAATATATAAATATTATAAAATATAATAAGGAATAATACTAATAATATAATATAACTTAGTAGTAATAATATAAGTTATTAACAATCGCATAAATATATGAGTATGTAATAAATGTATAAATAATAAATATAAAAATATAATCACTAACACAAAAATGTTTAATTATACAGAAAAGAGACACATAAGTTCATAATTATGGACTTCGAGTTTTCAATGGTGAACAAAACAAGCATGGTTGTCATCTCCGGGGCTATATCAAATAGCTTAGACCGTTTTAAGATTAGAAAACTGGAAGGACGACCTCTTTTGCTACCAATTAATGAGGAAGCTCGACCTATGGGTGATACAGAACTTCAGGTGGCAGTGAGAGAAATCAAGAGAGTTTTCAGGGTCAAGACCGATTTGAGAGATGCTTGTTTAGACCAATTAAAACAAAGTTTGAGTTCAACAAGGAATAATTTGACTAAGTGATATATAGAAAGTTACATACGTAGAGGTAATAAGGAAAATGTAATAGTAGTATGGAACGGACATTCAGATAAAAACATTTTAAAGAGATTAGACTTAGACCATTATCCCATGCTAAACATAACGTGTTACGATAAATATTTCAATAAAAACTTTTATATTCAATTTGAAAAATTAGGAAATAAAGAAATAATTTTTGAAGTAGATATCGGTACATATAATAAAACAGGAAGGCTACTTAATTTAGTAGAGACCCATGATATAATATGTAAAAAGAAACACCATACTACGTATGCGCATGATCCGAGAATACTAAATGTATATTTGATTATGTGATACGGAAACAGAGATACGAAAATCTAGTAAAGCATTTCTAAAAATATAATATAAACAATAACAATAAAAATAACAATAAAACAAAAACAATGGTTACATTAATAATCAAAATACCAACGTAAAATTTCGTTTTCAGAAATTCATAATTCTATAAATTACAAATCAACTCTACGAAATAAATAATAACCAATAATGGATAGAATGGAACAATTAGCTTCGGCAATATCGTTTAACATAGAAACACAATTTCATATTAATCCAACACGGGGAGAATGGCATAATTACACAGCTTGTTTTGATTTTCATATAGTTACTGCTAATGAAAATATACTCGTACCTCACGAGGACGAAACTATATTGGAAATGATTGAGGCAGCCAAAAGATTTTTGTATGATATAGCGATAGACAGAGAATTTGGTGAACCATACTGTTATGAATTAAACTATTACCTCGAAATAATACAGAATCCACGGGATATATTGAATTACAGTAGATAAATGTATGTCTAGAATGAATTGATCAAGTAGAACGAAGTGGTTGGAGCTGTACGAAACACCTATCGACATAATATTTGACATATGATCGATGGAGTGGATTCTATGGCATCCCCAACGAGTAAAGAGTGAACAAGTGAACGTGTTAATCAATTAAGGTTGTTGTCAATGTGGACGACGTTCTTCAAATGATTAGTATGTCATTCCATGGGCAGCGAATCTTGATTAAGTAAATAAAATAAAAATAACATACAAACTGGAATGTGAATAATATATATATATACACTTAAATTTAAGAAAACATACTGTACGAATAAGTAACTATTGGGATATAGAGATAAATTTGAATTGTGGGGAACTTTATAGATTTTATATTACTAACAAATAAGTAAAAATATTATTGTATTAATTAATTTACCATATAAGAAACTATTGTAATCAATACATTATACTAACCACATATTTTATTAGAATTATCAAATCAATTATAATCACTATATTGTACTATTTACTAACACTATATTTTATTGTAATCACAATTATAAATTATAAGAAAACTAACCAACATATTTAAAACATAGAATTATATAACCAAATATTTAATTTAACCATTCAATCATTAATTATATTATAATCAAAATATTTAATCAAACTATTTAACCATTTGTAAGTGTAATCAACCCATATTTAATTAAAACTATATATACAACATATACATCATATATTCATATTATATAACGAAAATACTTTAAATGTAAAAGCATACAGGGGATTGTAATGTATGTCTATATCAATAACTTGTAATCAATTATTGTAAACACTATAATATTGTAATAATTTGTAACTTAACCATTTTGTACTGAACTTTGAAAGATTTCTGTCTTTGAAACATAAACCTTTTTTTTCGTGGGGAGGTGCAACGTGCTCTGATAGTTAAATGTAATATATAAATTACCATAGCCAACAATACTCTAAACCATGGGGGCATAAAGGACATCCTTATAGTTATGTTAGGGTGAGCAACCAGGCAAGCAATGATTGGGTGTGGTTGGACTAGAACCGGATCTAATAAACAAAAGTAGAAAACAATCAAAAGTATCATCAATTAATTAATGACGAAACGTATGCCTTAGTGCTAGGTGTTATAGATAACGATGGACTGTTTTCGAACATAGGCTGAACATTGGTACTATTCGATGTTTGGCACCCATTATGTTTGCGTACTGTTGTAAATACCTCGAATGACTGTGGTGATAGAGATAAACCTATCGAAAATACATTTATTTTAAACTTTTAATGAGATAAGAAGCTATAATGATTCTGCGATGATATTTATTTATTTTGTATCTATACATAAATTTTATAAAATGATAGACAACGAAATGTATACCTATATATTTAATGATATAAATATATTATTCTTATTAATTAACATATGAATTATATATGTTTGGTTTTAGATAAATAGTAATTTTATTTACTCATAAATACTAAATAGGGATGTAAATTTGTAGGAAAGTGTATTTTTTTTTGTGATTGTGAAACGTAACTTTGAAAGTAGGTATATACCTAATAATTTGAATAATGTAAAAACAAATCGATTTATAAAACTTTTATTTTGCATATGTATATTAAATAAACACATCTTTATGCCTGTAAAATGTAATGTATAATATTCCATAATATCATTATAAATATTTAAATTAAATTAAAAACCATTTTAAGTGAATATTTTATTGCATTTTTTTGACATTTTTTAAGGTATTTTAGTGCATTAAATTCACAACCCTACTAATAAACATTTTTTAATTGACTTACGTTTAACTACTTTTATAATTATAGTAAGAAAAACTTAAAACTTTTTTTACACTGTGTAGTGTGTACCTACTTAATTATATTGTTGGCTATCATTTTTGAAAGTAAGTCCATATAACTAATACTGATTTCATGAAAAACTAGTTCACCTTTTATTTGCCTTTTTGACTGGTGTAGTATCATAGGTCTCGTTACAATTAATGCTACCTTCATTTTCATTTATATTTTCCACGATGAATTCTGTTGGTTTACAAACAGGTGAAATTCGTTTAGTCGAAGTCTTAGTTATTGACGCATTATTAGAGGTTATTATTAAGTTTTAATAAATATCATACCTACCTAAAATTAAATCATGTACAGAAAATACTAATTTAAATAACTGGTGTATGTTTCAAGTTTCTACTACTAATAATTTTTAACTATAACAAAAATCTAAAATTATTTGATAGTAAATGAGTTGCTTTATGAGTGAATTTTGAATTTCGTAAAAATTTTAACCTAGATAAAAAAATTTTAATTGGCCAAAGTTCAAGTTTTTTTATGATTAATGTAATCCAAACTTGTACCTACTTTTTCACGATTTAGACATATTTCTTAAAAAAATTGAGTTCAAATTTGAATCAATACATTCATCACTTCATTCATAATCTAAAATAACTACTGGTCACCTGGTACTATGTTATATATATTATAGCTGAGTAATTTATTTAAAGTAATTACCAATTGAATACTTTGTAGGCACAACGTCTTGTATAAGTCTACTATTTGAGGCATTAGGGTTCATATACATAGATGCATCTAACTTAATATTTCCTTAATAATATAAAATAAAATATTGAAAAACAAAACTAGGTATATGAAGAATTATTACAAAATGTTATATTAATTCATATTTTATTCCTACCCGAGTTTAAAATCCATTTTTTTGCAAGTTCAGTATCTTTTGGAATTGCATGAAAAATTACATTTTTAGAATTTCTTCTATTCATTTTGCAATTATAAAAAGCACGTTTATCACCGGACATTTTAATAATAAAATAATAGAAAATATTAATACGACTATAATCGTGCACTCGTACCGTGGGCTCGAATCTATTGATTCCAATCACGGCTGTAGATAGTATGGTTGCACATCGGCCTATACCGCGCAATGTTAGATAGTGGAATATAATAGTTCTTATCTCAAATATGAAAAAGTGATGATCTGGTGGCGCTCCCTGCGGATGTCAACTAGAACTACAGAGTTGCAAAATATATATTATAATATTGAATATTCACAGATATCTATACTATACTGTGAATATTTTATATTTAGTGATGTATAAAATAAAATAAAAGTAAAAATTTGACAGTTTGTTACAATAGTTTAATATGATATAATTCCTAGATTTGTTTGAAGACATTTAAATTAAAAAAAGCAGCAGTTCCAATACATTTAAATAAACATGTATCTCCATTAGGTTTCAATGTCAAGGTAATGTTTGTAATTACTTACCAAAATATCATATTTTTGTATATAACATAGTAGACATTTTTTTTAAAATAATCATTTATGTAGTTTGAAATTCTGAATGATACAGCAGTACCAGATTTTATAGATGTTTCAAAACAGTTGAATGAAGAAGAGTTCTCAACTTCTAAAAGACGAAAGGTTCTAAACATATAATGATTTTATTAGTATAAGTAATTAATATACACAATACACTTTATTATTATGTAGATACAGATTGATGTAGAAAACCAATTAGATGTATTCAATAACATTTTAAATAATACAAACATTACAAACACTTTAAGTTTACCGAATAATTGGTATATTGGTACTGAAAATCATATTGCTTTTCACACATTGAGTAGTTTTCAAACTAATTATAACAGATATGTTGAAAAGCAATTGATTATAACTAAAGGTAATTAATTCACAATAATAAACATACTAAAATTTATAATAATTATTTTTTGGTATTCAAATATATAATATTTATAAATATAAATATTTCTCATGCGAATATAGTCGTAACTCAAAAATGAAAAAAATCGAGATACGACCTTTTTCGCTGCGGTAGGCGATTTGATTTATTTAATTTTTAAGAAATATTTGAACACATTATTTAACACGTTCACTGCCGGTGTCAACACGTAGTTGACACACGTTACATTCGCCGGTGGCCGCTGTCAATACGTTGTTGACACCAAGACTATCCTTTTTTAATATATTGTCACGGAGTTGGCTTTTATCGGATGTTATTTATTTATTTATTAATAGATTCGATAGCCCGTGTAGAATTGAATGGCATAGTTGGATTCATGTTTCGAATTATTTATAGAATATTTTTCCTAATTATTATTGTTGAAATATTACACAGTTTTATCTTTTATGTTTGACAGTCATTCTTCAACGTGCGTACATTGTCGTAGTCAGTTGTAGTCACTAGAATTGATATTATTTTGTGTGTTTTTTTTTAAGTACATTTAAAATTGTTCATTTTAATCCTACATAGTGATAGTATAATGGCTTCTATTCTTACTGATGAAGAAATACTCAGTATGATTAATAATGGAGATTTTCTATTGTCAGACGAAGATTTTGGTCTTAATTCTGGTAGTGATAGTTTAGGCGAGGGTGATTCTGCAGATGACGATTGCGATCAAAATAATATAGTTGAACAAAATATTGCCAATCAACCGCCTGCATCGCTTACTGAAACAGATTTAGCTTCACCACAAATTAGCCGTGAAAACAATTATAACTGGTCTACTTTTCGTCCTCAAGTTTATAGATATTCCTTTTTCTGAAACACCAGGACTTAAAATTTTTCCTAAAGGTAACGACCCAATCGATTATTTTAATTTATTTGTTACAAACACATTTTGGGAGTTTTTAGTTGAAGAGGCAAATTCATATGCAGTTGAAGTCTTTTTGAACAGCGATCGGTCTAATTCTCGTATTTCAACTTGGAAAAATACAGACGTTGTTGAAATGAAAAAATGTATTGCTCTTTTATTTCACACTGGTACTATTCGCGTAAATAGATTAGAAGACTATTGGAAAACCAATGAGCTTTTCAATTTTCATATTTTTCGTAGTACTATGAGTCGTAACCGATTTATGCTATTGCTCAGAGTCCTACATTTTTGCAAAAATCCAGGACAAAATGATAATCCTACAAGTCGCTTACATAAAATCGACAAAATGACAAATTATTTCAATAAAACAATGGAAGAACTTTACCAACCATCTAAAAATTTATCGATCGATGAATCTATGGTTTTATTTATAGGAAGACTTATGTTTAGTCAGTATATAAAAAATAAGAGACACAAATACGGGATTAAGTTGTATATGATGACTGAGTCGTGGGGATTGGTTCATAGAGTTCTAATTTATTCAGGAGAAGGTACTGGTACATCAGAAGAGTTAAGTCATACCGAATACGTTGTAGAGAAACTAATGGAAGGTTATTATTACAAAGGCCATTCAATCTATATGGACAACTATTATAACAGTGTCAAGTTAGCACATTATTTATTAGAAAAACAAACATACTGTACGGGTACTTTACGAGCCAATAGAAAAAATAATCCTAAAGCTATAAATGATAAAAAATTGAAGAAAGGTGAAACAATTTGTCAATATACAGAAAAGGGAGTTGGTGTGGTAAAATGGAAAGACAGACGAGATGTGATTGCAATATCTTCAGAACATTCACACGATTTGGTAAATATAACTAATAGAAGAGGAATAATTAAATCGAAACCTCTTTCCATAATAAAGTATAATGAATATATGTTGGGCATTGACAGACAGGATCAAATGCTTTCCTATTATCCTTGCGAAAGGAAAACGTTGCGGTGGTATAAGAAACTAGGAATACACTTTATACGAATCCTACTACTTAATTCGTACTTATTGTATAATAAAAATGTAAAAAAAATTTCATTTTACGACTATCGGTTAAAAATTATTTCGACTTTATTAAATTCTGGGGAAAGTAATATTACTGAAAGACAACCAACAAATAATAACACATTACATTTTTCAAAAAAAGTACCTAAAAATAAAAACAACAAAATCATGTATAAGAGATGTAAACTATGCAGTTCAAAAGGAGTACGAAAAATGACGTCGTTTTATTGTTCAATGTGTGAAGACGAGCCAGGATTTTGTCTAGACTGCTTCGAAGAATTTCACAGAAGTATATAAATTAAAAATTATATTTATTGTTTTATTTATATTTATACTTATTTGTAAGTTAAAAACTACAGTCTAATTCAATAAGTAGTATTTTTTTAATTTTATTTCATTTTATTAATTATTAAAAATAAATCTATACAAAAAAAAAGTTGAATTTTCATTTTACATTTTTGTGTAACCGCTGTGTTGTAGTACAAATTGAAAAAAAACAAAGTATTTATAAACAATATAAACTCAATAGTATCGTAATATTATTGAAAAATATAATTGTAAGTGTGATGTATGAACAGTAATATTTATCAAGTATTTATTTAAATATAATTGTGGATTCTTATTTATAATTAGCATGAATCGGGTGTCAACACGTAGTTGACAGTATCAGCCGAGACTGGTTTTTGGTTACGGCTACGCGAGCGCTAATGCATAATTCGGTCGGCAGTGAACGTGTTAATTGTACAATAGAAAATATAAAGACAATACGTAAGTATCTAGTTTGCATATAATTTGTTTGCCAAGGCACACTGCCGATATCTGTAACAAAATAATCTGCCAAATTGTTTCTTGCATTGTTTACTGATTAGTAGCTCTCGGAGTAGGTTCTGATGTGTCTTGTTCGATTTCAATGAATCATTCCACACTCATTGTTTCTTGAATGTTAAATTCATCTCTGGATCGTACGAAATTGTGCAGAACACAACAACTTTTTACTAGAAGTATGCATAAATCTAAATTTGCATTGATGGGTTTATGGAATATTTTCCATTTATTTGATAATATGCCAAATGCACTTTCAACATATTTTCGAGCATGTGACAGCCTGTAGTTGAAAATCCTTTTTTTTCGGACAAAACTATACCGCTATAAGGTCGCATTATTTTGGGTGAAAGAGAAAATGCCTCATCTCCGATAAACGTGAAGGGCATTTTTGGATTGTCAGTTCCGGGGAGAGGTTGACTTCCTGGGATATTCAGTTGATTATTTTTGAGCTTCATATTAAAAGGACTATTTTCAAATATTGTACTGTCAGATTCTTTACCAAAAGCCCCTACATCAATATAAATGAATTTGTAATTCGCGTCTACAATTGCTAGCAACACAATTGAAAAGAAATGTTTGTAATTGTAGAATGGTGACGCACTGTTTTTTGGTTTTTTAATTCGTACGTGCTTTCCATCAATCGCGCCTAAGCAATTTGGGAAAAGGGCATATTTTTGAAAAATTTGAGCAATATCTTTCCAGCGTTCTTGTGTAAAATCAGGAAAGGTCTCCGCGCGTAAACATTCCCAAATTGAATTGCATACTTCTTAAAATCTTACCGAAAGTCGTGTGTCTAATTTTGTACGACAAGTGTAAATCTACCTGATCACACCCGCTGCCTAAATACCTGTAATCAAAGAAAAAAAAAACATTAATAAAAAAATTGAGAACTTCACACCATGCACCAACTAGATTCAATTTCCTATCGAACAAAATACTGAAGTTGAAAATCGTAGCATTATTTAGACTACTTATCGTGTACACAGACACAAATAAAAAAATACACATCATTATAAAATCAATACATTCATCACTCCGCTCAGAATCTAAAATAGTATAAAACAATTACTGTATTTTCAGGTACCTCTTGTATAAAAAAATGGCGAAATGTCAAGGACAACTTTAAAAAAAGTTTAAACAAAACAAAATCTGGACAGGCAGCTGGATCAGGAAGAAAATACATTTATGCCCGGCAATTATCATTCTTACAAACTGCAGGTGCTACTACGGAAACACAATCCAGCTTTGGTAACGACGAAATAGAGGAAGAGCTAACCCAGCCACAGAAACCGGAACAACCTCCTCCCTACAACCAGCGTTCTATGAAAAAACGCAAATCGGATATAGAGACCTCCTTAATTGATTTTATGAACACTCCAATTCCTACTCCAACTGTCATTCAAGAACTTAATCCAGACCGTTCATTTTTCGAAAGTATTCTACCATCCATATCTGATTTCACCGAAGACCAGAAACTAGACTTTCGCTATGAAGTGTAGCGGTGCCTCGGTGTCAGTCGCGAAGCCGACGCGCACAGTGGTGAAAAACAAAAAAAATACACGTGGGGAACGTGGAAAGAACAAAAATAATACGCTAGGCAAAAAAAAAAACAAGCACTACGTTGTGTTAAATGGTGCGTGATCGCCGTATATTTGAAATTGTATACAAATGTCGGTGACAAAAAGTAAATAAGCTAAAAGCAAAAGAATGGCCGTTTTGTTACGGTTGATGGTGTGACGGGGGTGGAGTAAATCGGTCCGCGGTGTTCGTCGGGACGGTCGAAAAACTAGTGACCGAGCGAGTCCGCGGTACCGGCGGTTGACAATTCCAGACGCGCTTATCGCGCGTCGGTGTCGGCCGTCGTCGATTGGCGGTTGGGCAGGCAGGTGACGGCGCGGGTATCCGTGCAAAGGTCGCTTGTATTCAAGCGACTATTATGCGGGACCGCGTCATACTCCCCCCCCCAAACCGCCAACGGCGGCGGAGTTCCTGCCGGTACCGGCGGTGTGTCGGTGTGTGGTGGGGTGTGGGCACTTTATCCACGGGCATGTTCTCCGGCTGGTTATAGCGGACATGCCCCGGCGGTGCCAAGGGTGTGGGTGCGGTCGCCGGTTGCAGGCACTTGTCCGAGGTTTTGGCACGTATCTCCGGCTGGTGATAGCGGACGTGCCCCGGCGTGCCTACTCCCGTCGAGGTGACGTCGGGAGACTATGGAACCTATTGTCAAACACCGTCTCCATGTCCACCTCGTCGGCAAAGTGCGCGTCCGGTCCTCCCAGCAGTTCCGCCTCCTCTTCCGCTGATATTTCCATATCAACGGTTTGAGACGGGGCGGCTGTTGGATGTTCCGTAGCCCCGGTTGTTCCGGTAGGTATTGCTACCTCCGGTACCGTGGCTACGGCGGGGGCCGGTGGCGCGGTACCTTGCTGCGGCGCTACCACTGTCGGGGCGGTGGTTGGAGGGGCTGTAGTGGCCGGTTTTTCCAGGCGGTGTTGCTGAGAGTGCTGCTGTCGGGCCCGGAGGTCCCGCATCCGTTGCAGGTTCCGGCGTTGACGGGCGTTCAGCGGGGCCGGAACAGTTGTGGGCGTCGTTGTTGCAGCGCTTGACGTCCGTGTGTGCGGTGACGGCGGATGATTGGCGGTGGGCGGTGTCGGCCTGGTGATGTTTGGCCTTGGGGCTGGCGGCATGACTGCCGGACGCGCTTGGCGGTCGGCCCGTGCTGTGGCCGCCGGTCGGGACGCCTGCCTGGGGCTACGCGACCTGTTCAGGCGGATCGCCGTCGTGGGATCGCCGCTCGTTGCCCTACGGAAGACGGCCGTGCGGTCCTCCCAGCCGCGTGTGTACGCCGCCACACACCGGATCGCGCTGCAGCTGCTCCGTCGGCATCCGCCTCACCCGCGCTGCCGTGGTGATGTTGGTGGGCTCCTCCAAGCTTGCCACCCTCAGCAGTTCCTGGCTTCGTTCCAACAGCTCCGCCGCCTGCTGGATATTGGTCGCCGTGGTTGCCGTGTTCCGCTGCATTATGCCGACTGAAATTCATTTAATTTAGTTTTGGGTTTGTTGGTGGGTGGGTGGGGTGGGGTGGGGTTGTGTTGCGGTCGTCGCCCGTTTGAGGCAGGACACGTGGATTTTGCGTGCGGGTTGTTGGTCCGTAAGGAACACGCCTTTACCCACACGTTTGTACAATTTTACCGGTCCCCACCATTTCGGTGCGAATCCGGCATGAAATTTTTTGTGCGCGCTCGACAGGTGGTGCGCTCTATAGTACACCGTGTCACCTGTTTTGTATTTCGTGTCCGTCTGGTCCCCCGTTGCAGGCGGTGCGTCCAGTACGGCGCTCTCACGTGTCGCCCTGCCCTTATCTGTTTGTTCGGTCGAGCTGTCCGCTGTACGAGACAGTGCCCAATCCCCCGGTCGTTTGCCCTCTCTGCCGAGGACAAGTACCGACGGTGGATATCCTGTCTGGTCATTGCGTCTATTCCTGATTGAAAACAGTATAGGGGCTAACTTGGTGTCCCAGGTGTTGTGGTTACCGTCGACGAGTAGCGCGCGTAGACCTTTTTTTATGTCCTGGTTGCGGCGTTCGACCGGGTTGGCCCTCGGATGATATACCGGAGTTGTCCAACCCTCAGCCCCCCATCGCTCGATCGCCTTACGCATATCGTTTGCTACGAACTGCGGGCCGTTGTCGCTTAAGCACATACGGGGGTATCCGAAACGTGAAAAGAACTCTCGTTCGAGTGTTTCGGTTATTGTTTTCGTAGTGGCTGTTCCGAGCGGGTACGCTTCGGTCCACCTACTAAACAAGTCCGTGGCAACCAGTAAATATTATTTTCCCCTACTCGTACGTGGATAGGGGCCCATGAGGTCTACGCTAATTACCTCCCAGGGTGGCCGGGGCGTTCTGGGAGTGATCGGGTCATCTGCACGCGCGTTCAGTGGCTTGGTACACGCGCAAATGTGGCACGACTTGACATACAGTTTTTGGCCGTTCCAAAAAAAACGTTGTCTTACCGCCCTGTATGTCTCCTTCCAACCTGGGTGGTTTGCGAGGACGTGGTCGTGGTATATCCAGATCACATTCTGCGCTTTATCGTTCGGTACTACTATGGGCGTGTGTTCGCCCAACTTTTTCCGCAGAAGCCCGTCGGCAAAGATGTATTGACCACTTTTTGCTGTGGTGCTTCCGTTGTTCATTATGTCTCGCGTTTTGGGGTCATTGGCCTGCCACGTCGCGAGCATAGCGTGTGTGATGGTGTGGCCTTCGGTCGGCTTGTCCGGGTCCGTCGTGGCGAACAGGTTGTCGGCCGGTATGCTAGTAGCCGTGACGGGTGTTGTGGTGGTGGGTGGTGTCGTGGGTACTCCTACTAGACGTTCCTCGAGGTGCTCCTCGTCTACCGGGGGCCCGGGAGCCGGATTCCGCGACAACATGTCCGGCGCCTCGTTCTGTACGCCGGGCACATGCGTGGTTTTGTAGTCCAGGTTAGCCAGTTGTAGCGCCCACCTGGTTAACTTGGAATTTGTATTTTTGGCTCGGTGGAGCCACGTGAGGGCCGCGTTGTCTGTGTACAGGTCAAAGCGGCGAGCTTCCAAATATGGTCTAAACTTGTCCGTTGCCCAGATTATCGCGAGACACTCGCGTTCAACCGCGGCGTACCGTCTCTGCGTGTCACTGAACTTTCTGCTTGCGTAGGCGATTATCCGCCTTTCGTCCGGTCTGTCACCCCGTTGAAAAAGAACGGCACCTGCCCCTATTTCGCTAACATCAGTCTGTAGGCAGAACGGTTTTCCATAATCTGGTGTCGACAGTTTTGGCGAGTTGTACAGGGCGCTTTTTATTGTGTTAAACGCCGCCTGTTCGGTCTCGGTGCATGACCATTTGGTACCCTGTTTGAGCCTGTTTGTTAGCGGTGCTATGGTGTCCGCGTAGTTGTCGACAAACTGGCTGTACCAGTTGCAGACACCCAGGAATTTCCGTAGGTCCTTAACTTTAGCTGGTGTGGGGAAGTGCATGATGCCCTCTAGTTTCTCCGGTTGCTTATCTATGCCGTCGGAGGTGACTATGTGTCCGAGAAATGATATTTCGGTAGATCCGAAACTGCATTTTCCCGTGTTGCACGTTAGCCCGTGTCTCTGTAGGCGTTCCAGAACTTTGTCCAAGTGGCACTGGTGTTCATCCGTAGTGTTTGAAAACACCACTATATCGTCAAGATATACGCGGACGAACTCGTCCAGGTACCCTCTCAATACTTCGTTCATTAAACGTACAAAAGTCATGGGGCTGTTCTTGAGGCCAAAGGGGAGGACTCGAAATTGATACAGACCTCGACGCGTCCGGAATGCCGTATATTTTCGGGCGTTTTGGGTAAGTGGTACTTGCCAGTATCCCGACTTAAGGTCCAAAATGCTAAAAATTTTCGCGCCTCGTATTTGACGTATCAACTTATTGAGGTCCGGCATTGGGTAAGCGTCGGACTCAGTGACGTCGTTGAGTCGTCGGTAGTCGATGCACAGTCGGGGCGAGCCGTCTTTCTTTTTTGCTACGACAACGGGCGCGGCCCATGGCGACGTGCTTTGCTCTACAAGTCCCTGTTGTTCCATATCCTGTACCATGGTATCGATAATAACCTGTTTTGCCTGCGGGTAGGGGTATGGTTTGAGCGCTATGGGTGTTTGGTTTTTTAAGAGTATATCGTGTTCGATTAATCTGGTGCGACCTACGTGACCGCTGAAAACGTCCGGGTAGTTGCGAATTACTTCGGTTATTTTCGCGCGTGTGTGTGTGTCTCCGTGTATTACCAAATTATCGATATCTGGTGTAGGTGGGGGGTGGGTATTCCGGCCCTTCCAGCACGCCGTTGTTCTCCTATGTGACCCTAAGTGAATCGTGCTTGTTGTGTAGTCCCAGGTGACTTCGTTGTGTACCAGGAAGTCGTGTCCTAGGAGTATGTCGCAGTATAAGTTGTCCAGGATGGCTGCGGTGAAAATAACCGTCAGTTCTCCTATCCTGGCTTCGAATGTGGCGGTACCACTTGTCATTGTGGTGTGTCCGTCCGCCATTCGTACGTGGGTGGGTTGTCCGTGGTGTGGTGTGCCGTGTGTGCGTGCAATGTTCGGGCTTACATATGATTTTTGTGTGTGTGAGTCGAGTAGCGCTGTTACGAAGCCTGACCTAAATTCGAGCTCGACCGCGGGGGTCGGAATCTTGTCGGGGCATATTCGCTTTTCGTTACTCGACGTTGGCTGTGTACTGTAGCGGGGCAACTGGTTCTTAACCGCGTTACCGGTACTCTGGCGAGCGGTTTGCACCGCCATTATCAGATTGTCCGGTACGGTTGCCTCTGTGCTACTTGTACGTTCCAACGGTGCACACGTTGATTTCATAGTAGTAGTCTGTGTGTGTTTGTGTGGTGTCGACGACCTACTACTTGATGAAATTTTATGTGTGCGGGCGGGCGATATATCTGAAGACGCCGAGTTTGTCGATGCGCGTTTGACAGTTATATCCCCGTCCGTATTGCCGAACGTTGTTGGCGGTGGCGTGATCGTGTGTGTGTGTGTATGTGAGGCGGCAGCGCGGACAAATGTTCGCCGACTCAGTTTCCGTTTCCCGAAACCGGTGTGTGCTCGGGGCAGTCACTGTTCCAGTGAGGCCCTCCACAATGCTTGCACGGGTTGGGCGGTAGCGGTTTTCCAGCTGTACCGTCCCGTGTTCGCGACTGGTGGGTCGGCCGGGTTGCGCGGGTCTGTTCGACCTGTTTGTATTGCGGTTTCGGTCGCGGTAGCGATAGCGTTGGTGGTGGTATTTCTTCCGGTGTGTAATCTAATATGCTCGCGATCCGGCGAAGGTCAGCGAATGTCGCGGGACTTTGCAGACGTATGTGTGTGCGGTACTCATCTCGCGTTAATCCGGTTATCGTACTGACTAGCTGTGGTTCAGGTAGCCCGGTGTTGATACGGCGCGCGAGTTGGTTTTTCCTTATCACGAACTCCGTTAGTGTCTGTGTGGCCGTTTGTCTCACCGATACTATCTCAGCCCGCAGCCGGGATTGCATGTCCGCGTTGTCGAACTTCTCCAAAAATTCGGCGCGGAACTCATCCCAGGTGAGGTCCAGCAACCTGATGGTGCTCCACCATGTATTGGCCACGCCCTTCAGCTGCGGTTCTATAATGTTAGTCCAGCCCGACCTATCTATCCGTGACTGGTATAGTATCGACTCCGCCTTGTGTATAAACCGTACCGGGTCCTCGGGTGTGGTGCCGTGGAACTCCGGCAGCGAAAACCTCGCTGTACGTACCTCGTCGTACGGTATAAGTGTTGACTGGTGCGTTTCATATGTGTGCGAGGGTGTTGGCACATTGTGACTACACGCCGTGTTTTCAAAACGTACGGAACGGCCGGGTACGTGATCGGATTGTTGGTATTCCGTGGCACGCGGTTCGCGTGGCGCGGGGTAACTCGTTCCGTAGTCCGTGACGGTCGACGTGTTTGTGTGTGTGTGTGTGCGCGCTCGCGTGCTATCGGTCACCGATGTCTCCGGCGTGTTCCGGTGCTGTCCTGATAACATCGTGCTGTGGAGGCGGTACGGTGACGGTGCCTCCGGTTGTCGTTCCGGCGCCTGTTGAGACACACCAATTTCCAAACGTCGCATTGTCTCTGCTATGCGACGCTGGTCGTCACCGAAACGGATCATGCAGCTCTCGAGCAGTCGAGCATAGCCAGTCGCGATTCCAGACTGTCTGCTCGCGGCGGGGGCGTTGCCGATCTCTGGGCCTCCTGAATTATGTCGCGGCCCCTTCTGATCATGTCCGTCAGTTGCTGATTGTGTGGTGTGGGTGGTTGGTTGTTGGTGTTTTGCGGCTGGTGGGTGTCTGTGCGGTTGTCCGCTGTGGTCTCGGATGGTGAGGGCTGGAGTGCCTGACTCGAATCCGAGCCGCTTCCGGTCTGCCCAATGGTCTCCATGGGCTGGAACCGGACAGCGTTGGCCTGCAGGTCCATATCCGCGAAATGTTGGGACAGCCGGATTTCGAGGGCGTCTTTTGCGCCCCCATCCGGTAGTCCGCGTTGCCTACATTCATAACGTAGTTCCGCGACGGTCAACTCGTTAATATATTTTCCCGACATGTCGTCCGGTCGGTTTTCCGGTGCTGTGTACGGGAAAGATATACGTGGCTGTTGTCGGTGGGGCGGGTGTCCCGTTCCTCCGATTACGAGTGATTCGTTTATCGGTATTTATTTCCGTCCGAATGTAGGTCAGTGGGTTTGTTGTTGTTGTGTGTGTGCCCGGCAATCACCTAACCGGTTTTCGTGACGTGTGCCGCGGCTGCGCGTGTGTGCGTTATCCGATCGACTATCGCGATTACGACTTCGGCGGCGGTCGCTTTGGGCGGCGGCGGCGGCGGCGGTCCGGTTTGGTGTATTTTTGTCCCGGGCGTTTGCGGGTGGCGGTGCTGGGCGGTGGTTGTGTGACCTTGTCGCGCTCCTGCGTTCCTACCTATCCTATTCCGTGTGTGTTTGCAGTGTCGCGCGCGCTGAAATCGGTGCGTCCGTAAGTCGGGCGGCGCGGACGGTCGGTCGTTACGTGCTTTATGGTTATGTTACGTAACGCCGGGTTTTTCCGTTACCGCCTGCAATCCACGTTTCCGTCGTATGGAATCGGGGACTTTCCGCAAGTTTCACAACAGGGGGTGCAATGGGGTGGGTAGTATATGGTAAGTAAATGATAATAATTTTCACTTACCGGTGATTCCTTTTCGGGGAGCCAAATCTGTAGCGGTGCCTCGGTGTCAGTCGCGAAGCCGACGCGCACAGTGGTGAAAAACAAAAAAAATACACGTGGGGAACGTGGAAAGAACAAAAATAATACGCTAGGCAAAAAAAAAACAAGCAATACGTTGTGTTAAATGGTGCGTGATCGCCGTATATTTGAAATTGTATACAAATGTCGGTGACAAAAAGTAAATAAGCTAAAAGCAAAAGAATGGCCGTTTTGTTACGGTTGATGGTGTGACGGGGGTGGAGTAAATCGGTCCGCGGTGTTCGTCGGGACGGTCGAAAAACTAGTGACCGAGCGAGTCCGCGGTACCGGCGGTTGACAATTCCAGACGCGCTTATCGCGCGTCGGTGTCGGCCGTCGTCGATTGGCGGTTGGGCAGGCAGGTGACGGCGCGGGTATCCGTGCAAAGGTCGCTTGTATTCAAGCGACTATTACGCGGGACCGCGTCAGAAGTACTCAATATTATTAAACGTATGAGAAAATCTCCACAGAGTATACCTCAATATCATACATCTGTACTTTTTACTGAAGCTATATCTAAACAATATGCACAACTCCAAACTCTTCAACGACATCCTTTATATACACGCTTGCCACAAGTTCGCCCTTCTGAAAATATTATATATTCAAGACAGTTTGTTCCACCTTCAATCATTTCTCCACCCACCCCGTCAACATACAGTGATGAAAATAGTATGGATTTATTCAGTAATGAAACTTTATAAATAATAACATAAAATAACTTACATAATTAAAATTTTGTATTATTATTTGCACCTGTACAATTTTAATAAATAATAATCTTTTTCGAGTTGAAATTGAATATTTATTACAACCATCAGGAGTAACTTTTGCTCTTTTAAATGAAACAACATGGTAAACTAGTATGTTTCCAAAAATGTTCAGCCATAATAGGAGTCCAATTAGATTTCGGCAAAACATAATACATTCTAAAATAAACAATTGACTTAGAATTCAATTTAATTCAAACTAAAAAAAAAAGTTGAAATTTTTAAAACCTAGTGTTTTGCATAGGTCTTGTTTTGTCAATCATTTTATAGTTCATTTCTTGTGGCTGAATTGTTTTCCATTCGTCTACCGAAAAAGTAAAAACAAACTTTTTTGATGGCATTTCAGAGTGGTCGCTACTATCGCTGCTAGTATTATCATTTACTGTAAATTCATATAAACTAACAATATTATCATCATATTTTATGTATTTCTAATTTTAAAATTGTATGATTAATACGTAACTCATTACCTGCATATAATCTTTTACGATGTATATTCCCATATGCTTTACTTACTTGCTTCATTTGAGACTTGACGTGGTATATTTATTTCTGAAATAGATTTTGGAGTAGAAAATCCTAGTTTTTCCTTAACAGAGTATCTTCCTTCAAAAACAAATGTGTGCATAGCCTTTCTAGACATATGGTTATTAAGCTGTTCACTTATTTCATTCCAAAGACAATTAGGTACTAGCAAACACGATTTCTAAAAAAAATCAATATAATGTGTGTTTGTGCCAATATGGCCTTTTTTTGTTATTATGTTTGTGTTATCTATGTTTTCTTCTGTTATCGTTTTCATGTGCACGTAACGGTGCGTTCCACAGTTGCAGCCTTCGTCGGCTGACGCTTATCAGGCGTTAGTGTGCGACCGGCCAGCTGTGGAATCATTATCAATGTTTTCTTAGTTATTCGGTTATGTTCAAAACTTTAAGTTTTTCATCTAGTCATGCTTTCAGTGTCACAAAGTTTCTAGTTTTTCCATTGTTCATTGTGTTAGTGTGGTGACACTGAAAGACCGTTCTTTTGAGTTTCTTCGTTCTCCTGTCCGTTATGTGAATTCGTGCACTTTACTTTGGTCCGCTGCCCACGATCCAGCAAGCCGTGCGCCCGTGCCATACTGTGTTTCTTGTTCCTGCTGCAGCTGTCAAACCACGTTTTTCTTGTGTTTTGTGATTTCTTCTGTCTGGTAACTATCGTTCGCGCATTTATTGCCCATCATTAATTGTTTTTCCCCTAGTTTAGGGCGGTCATTGATTACCAGCAGAAGATTGTGTTCCTCGTGGTTGTTGAGTTGTGTGTCCGCTGTAGCAGTGTGTATTGTGAGTTCTTGTTTCTTCGTGTTGAGGTTAGCGGCGTTCTTGAGTGTGTGCGGGATCAATCTTGTACTTTTTATTGTATTTTAAACTTATTATTATTATACGGATCCCGGCACCTCAAGACGCCATAACCCCAAGGGTATGTGATATTATATTTAGTATAATTAGTCATGACCGACGGGTCTTAGTTAATATAATATCATTCACAACATGAGTTATTTATTATTTATTTATTGTAATTTTATTGTTGAGCCAAGCAGGCAATTATCTATTATTTATTTATTGTAATATTATTTAATATACCAAAAATACAACCAAATCTTTTATTATACTCATGGGACGGTAGTGCAATAAGTTGCCTACCCTCCCGGCCGCTAAGGCTCATTAATCTATTTATTATTAAAGCTGAAGGCGAGCCAACAATGTGTAACATAATACAAGTAAATATCAAACATTTCTAATGGTATACTTCATTTACTATTTCATATCATATGCCTTCGAGTGGTTATTATTTTATTAAATTTGACATCCATAAGACATATTAATCACCCTTAATAAGTTCGATAAAATATAAAAATCTACAAGTGACTTAAATTTTGTTACTGACAAAATTGGTTCTATTATTGAATACAGCTTATAAGGTACCTACGTTTGTAAGACGAAAACAATAAAACCTATATAGTGAGACACTTAAACATTCCCTTAACAAAAGGATAAATCTACAATTATTTGTATTATCTTAAATAGAAATATTAATGAAGTTGGATTATTACTTGAAAGTTTTTTAATGTTATTAAAACATTATTATTGATAAAAATTTAATTCTTATTTTCCATACTGGATAAAATTTAAAAAAAAATTCTGGATGCTTATTGTTAAATAATTAATTTTAATTTTGTTTATTCTCTATAATATAAACTATAATACAAATATAAAATACACTATACTAGTTTATTTTTATTTATTTTTTAATGTGGAGTGTGGTTCTGTGTTGAATGTACATTCTAATTGCAATTATTTTAGATTCTGAGCGAAGCGATGAATGTATCGGTTTTACAATGATGTGCGTTTTTTATTTTTATTTTTTATTTTTATTTTTGCGTCTGTCATCACGTTTTAGGACAGTAAAAAAGCTTAGATTTCCTTCAAAGTACTTTTTATGATAGGAAAGTAAAAGTAAACATTTTACAGTAGTTTTTAAAAGTACCGTGAAAAACAAATGGAGAAGTAAGGAAAAAACAAGACGCAACATTGGTTTTCGATAAAATCGATTTTAGTTTTTAGTGTAACTCTAAAACAAATTACGGTAAATACATGAAATTTTGACTGAATGTTTATATAAGCAGTTTCTACACACCATACCATTTTCAAAACATTTTGACTTATTTTGAGCTATAAACAGACATTTTCAAATTCCAATCTTATTATTTTTTTTTTTCTATAACCCTTCCGACCGAAGCAATTTTTCTAATTGTTTTTTAATTTGACTAGTATAACCTTTCTTCATATACCTTTGGTATTACAAAAAAAATATTGAAAAAAAAAAATCGTTCCAGGGGAGGTAAAAACTACCCCTTCACAATCGTGAGGATTCGGTCTTAACTACTAAAAAAATATATACAGGTTGATTGATACAAAATACGAATGAAAATTATTTTATTTTATTTAAAACACTAGATGTGCCTCGCTCTGCTGTGAAATTCGGTCTAAGTGAGTACTGTAATAATCCTTAATATTAGTATATAAGTAATATGTATAAGTATGTATGTACTGACATTCGTTGACTTTGATAAAAGTCCATATTATAGGAAAGCCTGTGTGTAGGTCAAAGGTGATGACTAGAATTAGAGTACACCTTGAGATCGTACGGACGTCATCATAACAAGGTGACTCCGAATAGCATAAATAGGAATGTGTTAGACAATCTCGAGGAGTCGAATACGAGAGACGACGAGAGTATGTACTTCTAAATCCAGAACAGACGTTTGTTATGTTTTAATAAATAAATACTTTGAATATTACAAACAATTGTGTATTTTTATTATACATCTAATTCTATTTCGAGTGCTGAAGCGGACACGTTACAACATTTTGGTGGCAGCGGTGTGTCGAATGTTTTAAGCTACAAATTGAATAAAAAAAAAAAATAAAATAAAAACAACGTCTTTCTAAATCCGAATTCAACGAAATCAACAATTTAACTACAATCAGAAAATCAAGTCAACTACAATCAGAAAATCAAGTCAACTTCAATCAACAATTCAACTGCATTCAGAAAATCAAGTCAACTGCAATCAACAGAAAGAGCAACTGCAATCAACATCTACACCAATTCAATCATCAATCGGTCAAGAAGTGAACATGCATTTTTATGGTAATATAATATTTTATTTATGTCAGAAATAGATACAGAATTAGAGTGGTTTTTCAATTTAGCTAGTAGGGTCGAAGCAAGTGAACAAAGAAATAATTACCTAGCACACTTAGGAGTTTTAACGGAACAAATAGAACTTATTAAAATGAGCAAGTTAAGTTTTGATAGCGCGATTAGGATGCTGCCAGAATTTGCAGGATTACCATCCAAGATTTAAATCTTTTCGAAAAAAAATGCGAGTTCGTTTTTAACATATAGAGGATGCAATGTTATGACGTGTTAGAAGCGTTACTATGCAATTTATCCGGCAAAGCGTTATGTATTACGCAACATAGACAATAGCAAATTATAAAGATTTATTAACAGTTCTTAGGGCGAATTTTGGGAACAATTTTTCGGAGACATATTTATCAAAACAACTTAATTCAATTACGCAGGCTAAATTCGAAAAAGTCCAAGACTATGCAGGTAGGGTAGAATTAGCTCTATATAGATTAATAACGAAATGACAAAGGATAAATCTACTACGGAAAGTAAAACTATTTCTAAGGTATTGACAACGCAAGCGCAAAATATTTTTGTAGACGGACTATATTTTCAAATTAGAACAGTATTGAGGGCAATGAAATTAGGTAGTCTTGAAGAAATGATTAAAGCAGCATTAGAAGAAGAACAGGCGTTAGAAAATTTAAAACCAAAATTTGACAAACCTAACACTTCTACTTTTTCAAAACCTAAGTGTTTTAATTGAGAAGGTTACGGTCATCTAAGTAGGGAATGTAAAAAACCTAAGAGTAATACGAACTACAGCGCGAAAAACGAGTCGATAGTAAAAAAAGAATACGGTAGTAGTAGTACTTCATATTCAACAATTTTATGTAATTATTGTAAAAAACCGGGTCACATAGTTAAGGATTGCCGTAAACTTAAGTACAATAACGAACAAAAATCGAAAATTAGTGAAGGTTCATCGTCTCAGCGACAATAAAAACGATAGGCGATATTAAAAATAGTTCAATACTTATGTTAAAACGCGGAACAAATAAAGAAGTAATTTCGTTAAATAGTAATCAGATTAAAATTGAATCAAGTGCTTTAATGGGAAAAGGAAATATGTTTTTAATTGATACAGGCGCAGATTTGAACATCATTAAATTATCGGCGATAAAAAATAATGTACCGGTTGAAGCTACATCAACTACATTAATAGGTATTAACGAGAATTCGATAAAAACTTTAGGCATTATAAATCATTTAATTATTGATAAATAATTATTTCGATACGGTTTTTCACGTAGTCGATGATAAGTTTCCAGATCAAATGAATTGGGTTCATACTAGTTTTTGTAGCGATTAATGACCGGAATTCTGGGTATACCGTTTTTTTAGCGATATGATTAACACTTAATTTAAGGAAAGGCGAAATGATAATTGATAGGCAGCAAAAATAAGAAATATGATAAGCTTACCACCGAGATCGAATAATGTGTTAACTATTTCGGTTTCAAATGAAAACATTAATAATGGCGATTCGGTCGTAATTAATAAGCAAAATTTATCCAAATTAATATGGTTAGGAAATACTATATCTTTATGTGAAAATAATGCAATCATGGCAAATGTTAATAATATTTCAGAAAACTGTGTTAGTTTGCAGGAGTTTAAAATGAACGAAATTAATTGGGATTTATATACAGATACGGAGGTTATTGAGACCAATTTAATAGGTGAAAATAGTAATGATAAAGCAATCATGTACTTTGAAACTGATAGTAATAGTAGGTCAGAATTAATTAAATTTTCGGACAGAGTTAAAATAATTTCGGAACAGTTAGTAACTGATCATCTTAACAAAGAAGAACTTAAGGCTTTATCGGATTTATTTTATGAATTTTCAGACGTGTTTTTTGTAGAAGGAGATAAGATTATTGGTACGAATCTCGTGACACACAAAATTAAGACACCACTTAATCACCCACCTATTAATACACGTCAATATAGATTGGTTGAACAACAAAAAAAAGAAATAAATAGACAGGTCGCAATTTTAGAACAACAACAAGTAATAGTAAAAAGCAATTCACCGTGGAATCATCCGTTGATTTTAGTTCCAAAAAAGTAGGGATAGACGGTGAAAAGAAATATCGATTATGCTGGATTTCAGAAAACTAAATTTAATTACGGAAGGAAACTCTTGGCCACTTCCTTTAATTACTGATATTCTAGATAAGTTAGGTCATGCGAAGTACTTTTCCACGTTAGATTTTGCAAATGGCTATCATCAAATTGCGATACATCCCGGGGACACCCATAAAACAGCATTTTCGACCTCTACGGGTCATTGGGAATGGCTGAAAATGCCTTTCGGTTTAAAAACAGCACCAGCGGTTTTTTCGGAATTAATGCATGCGTTACTGACAGGCTGTAAAGACCTAAATATGTACGCGTATTTGGATGATATTGAAATAAGTGCTGACTCACTTAGTTCTATGATTAAGAAATTACAGTTTATTTTTGTGAACCTTAGGGAAAACAATTTGAAATTACAACCTCGTAAATGTCACTTTTTAAGGAAGGAAGTAGTATTTTTAGGACACAAATTATCAGCCGAGGGGGTACAACCCGACGAAGGGGAAGTAGAATGTGTAAAAAAAGTACCAATACCGAAAAATACGACCGACATTAAGGCATTTTTGGGATTAACAGGTTACTATAGGCGGTTTATTGAGGAATATGCAAAAATCGCGAAGCCTTTAACTTTGTTACTTAAGAAAAATACAAAATTTGCATGGGGAGTTGCACAACAATACGCATTCGAAAATTGAAAGATATTTTGACTAGAGAACCAATATTACAGTACCCGGATTTCGACAAGGAGTTTTTATTAGCTTCCGATGCTTCGAATTACGCTGTAGGTTGTGTACTGTCTCAAGGGGAATGGGTAATGATAAACCAATTGCCTATGCGTTGAGAGTTCTGAATACAAGTGAAGTAAACTATTCTACAATCGAAAAAGAATGTTTGGGTATCGTTTTTGGTATTAAACATTTTAGGCCTTACTTATGGGGAAAACGATTTAAAATAATTACGGATCACAGGCCACTAGTTTGGCTCTTTAACGTATCAGACATGAAATCAAGGTTAGCACGGTGGCGTATATTATTACAGGAATTCGACGACGAGATAGTGTATAAACCGGGCACGGAACACAGTAATGCTGATGCATTATCGCGTATATGCGTAATAGAAAAATTGGACAAAATGTCGTTCGCAGAATTTATGAATAACAACAATGTATATATAAATAATAATATCGAAGAAATTAATGAAACATATAATGTTATTCGAACGATTATGATATACTTTTTACTATAACGGCAGATGTTCAATTAAAATTTAATGTATTACGCGAGTATATAATCAATTAGGGCACATAGGTAGCCAGGTATTCAGAAACACAAAGGTGAAGGAGGTCGCAGTAGTACGTGATAGTGGTAGGAAATATTTATATGCTTTTACGGAAGAATCGTTTAATCAAGTCCAACGTATCAAATACTATACGAAACGTTAATTAATGTAAAAAACGTATGCGTAAAGGAAAAAATTACAGTTTTAGCAATTCCAAAAATAATGTCTGACCTTAATTATGATATAGTTCGGAGTATGTTACGATACATTTTCAAAGGTACTGATATTAAAGTAAATAATATACAGATTACAAAATTTCCGATGAAGTAAAAAAAGCATTAATTTAAGAACAACATAATATTACGTGCATAGGGGGACATCAGGGGGCTTCTAGAACAGTAAAACGGTTACGTCAATGGGTACAATGGAAAGGCATGAAAAGAGAAGTTAAAAACTATATTAACAATTTCAAACCATGTCAAATTAATAAGGAAAAACGGAAAAGTAAACAACCTTTGGTAATTACCACTACTTCATCGAGAGCATTCGAAAGAGTAGCTTTAGATATAGTAGGACCTCTGACGAAATCAAGGAATGATTACATGTACATTTTAACCCTTCAAGATGATTTAACTAAATTTTCGGCGGCATATCCTTTAAAAACCACGGACGCAGCGACCATAGCTAAGACATTTGTAGAAAAATTCGTTTGTTATTTCGGAATTCCTACAAATATATTAAGTGACCAAGGTTCAAATTTTTTATCATCGTTATTTAAACAGATGTGCAAATTATTAAAAATTAATAAAATACAAACCACAGCTTATTCACCAATGACCAATGGTGCTCTTGAACGTAGCCATAAAACATTAAAGGAATAATTGAGGAACTTTAGTGACGAAAAACAAGAAAATTGGTGTGAAATGTTAAGTTATGCGATGTATATGTATAACACCACACCACATACCGCACATAAGTTCACACCGTATGAATTAGTATTCGGTATACAACCGGTCATTCCATCTAGTTTTTTGAAACCACCATCTCAGGGGTATAATTACAATGATTACGTAAGTGATTTAAGAACTCGTATGCAGGAAGCAAGGCAAATGGCCAAGAACATTTAATAGAAGCAAAATAAAAATCAAAATCTATTTATGATAAACATATTAACCCGATAGAGTTAGAAATAGGAGATAAGGTACTTATGAAAAATATGAAAAAGAAAAACAAGTTAGAACCTAATTGGATAGGCCCATACGAAATCGTGGAGATCCATGAACCCGTAAATGTATCAATTAGGAAGAAATAACAAAATAGTAAGAGTTCATATGAACCATTTACAACTATTTAAAAGATAGTAAATAATAATTAGGGAAATATATACAAACATAGAATGTATAAAATAGTAGTATATAAAGTATATTAGTATATTTATATTATATATATAAAAAAAAAAAAAAAAAATGTGATAAATTGTTAGATAACGGAATTATAGACACTAATCTAGTTAAAATTGTTATAGGTTTATTTTATGTCTGTCCATTTTACACACAATAACACACGGAACACAACATGCACTATACAACATTACACACGTGAGCAATCACTCAGGACTTTATTTTGAAAATAAAGGATCCGTCAGGATCATAAACACACAATGGACACTTTTGACATATGTTAATTTAACAATTTATAACGAACGCGAGAAAATTTTTGATACATATTTAGATAGTACAAAACAATATTGCTTGGAAAACGAATTAATACCATCGAGATCTAACATCATTTGTCAAAATTTTAAAACTGTATTTACGGATTTTACTAATGAAATTTTAAACAAAAGGCTAACATTTTGAAAACGTTAGGACATCCTTCAAAAAGGGGAAGGAGAGGATTAATTGATGGTATAGGTAATTTGGCAAATGTTCTATTTGGAATATGCGATAATAAGTGCGTAGAAACGAATACAAATAATGTATTACAATTACAACAATCCGAAAAAAGTACGTTAAATATAATGAAATCACAAACGCGAGTTATTAAAACGGTAATGAAACAAACAGATCAAAGTTATAGGGACACTACATTTTTACGAGATAAAATTAATGAGTTTATGGCAGATATAAGAAATTTATCGGATCAGGTAATAAATAAAACAATTGAGGTAAATCATAAACACGAATACAAGATTCATATTTGTTATTAAATTTATTATTAGGTCAGTATGCATTCGAGACCAATTATATATCGGAAATGATTAATTTAGCCAGGGCAGGTCAAATACATGCGGGAGTTTTATCTATCGAGGCATTACATGAAAGCATGAAAGAAATTAAATTATCATTACCTAAAGGTACATCGTTACCGATCGATATTGATAATATTGACCCATATAACTTGTATCAATTATCAGAGGTCAGTGTTGTGTATCATAATCAATTACTGATGTTTAATATTAAAATACCATTGGTAGATCAACAGAATTTATTTTGTATCATATAATTCCGATGCCGATTAACATTAAAAACAAACAGTTCGCGTACGTACAAAATACGTATGATTATATTGCGATAAGTCTTCTAATGAATATTTTACGACCTTTACACCACCACAACAATTAAACTCATGTAAAAGATTAATTAATTACTTTATCTGTTATGCAGTACAACCCATACATTCTAAAAATGCAAATACTAACTGTGAAATGGCGTTATTTACGAAACAAAAGGAAAAAACGCAAATGTGTAAATATTTATATTTTGAGTTATATGGAAGTATATTTCATAAATTAGAATTTAAGAACACGTGGATCTATACCGTAGAACACGAGAATGTAGTACTAACATGTGGGTTAGACGAGAAATCAGAAAATATAGAGCTAATAGGAACAGGGTTATTAACAATCGAAGAACAATGTAAAGGGTATGCAAGCCAAAATATATTGCAACCAGTTACATCGGTACAAAATTCGCAATAGTAGATATAATACCGGAAACAAAAATAATTACGGTTGATCTAAAATTAAAGCAGGATGCTACTTTTTGTATACCATCATTTAAAAATATGGGAAAAATTGAAAAACTACACGATTTGAATTCTATATCTAGTTCTTTGGATGACATAAATAAGATATTGATTATCAAATTACAAAACAATCTGTACACGAGGTACACAAAAATTATAACTATATGTTTTATAGCATTGTAATTTTGTTTATAATCTTATTTGTTTGTAGCATGTTTAAAAATATTGTATTGTTTCAACAGCACCTCCGGAACCATTACGCGATTATAACCCTGTACATTTTGACACAATCAGAGTAACTGATATAAAAAAAAAAAAAAATTTTTTTTGTATGAAATTATAATTGTTTTAGAATTTAGGCATAGTATTTAAGTTCTTATTGTATCAAAATATAATTTCATTCTAGGGATGGAGGAATGTAATAATCCTTATTATTAGTATATAAGTAATATGTATAAGTATGTATGTACTGACATTCGTTGACTTTGATAAAAGTCCATATTATAGAAAAGCCTGTGTGTAGGTCAAAGGTGATGACTAGAATTAGAGTACACCTTGAGATCGTACGGACGTCATCATAACAAGGTGACTCCGAATAGCATAAATAGGAATGTGTTAGACAATCTCGAGGAGTCGAATACGAGAGACGACGAGAGTATGTACTTCTAAATCCAGAACAGACGTTTGTTATGTTTTAATAAATAAATACTTTGAATATTACAAACAATTGTGTATTTTTATTATACATCTAATTCTATTTCGAGTGCTGAAGCGGACACGTTACAACAGTACCCTACATCGAAGACGGGACTGTAAAGAAAATATCGTAAAAAGTCTAGTAGTCACTATTTTAGTTAACCTAACCTCCGGTGGTTTGGAAGGAGCCGAGGGAGTCCTAACCTAACCTTAGATGAGTTCGAGTGAAAATCGTTTTACGGGGAATTCGGTCGGAAATGGTAATCAGGTGTCTAGAAAAGAGATAATTTACTAAAAAAGTACTTAAGTCGATCGTTGTGTTATAAGTTATTACCTATAGTTAATATACCTAACTGATAGTAGGTATTATCATTGTTATCCGCTCTCGGTGTAAAAGTTTATCTCGACATAATAGCCCGGCTGTTTTTGAAATGTGTAATTATATAATAATAAGATATATATTACATATACATAAAATAAAAATACAAAATATGGTAATTGTGATTGTCTATTTCTCCTCAACCAGTGTAATACGGTGTTCGGACGCTTGCCCGGTTCTTTTTGTGTTGTAAAACAAAAAACAAATGAATACGAAAAATTGCAACCGAGTGTCTAGCTATCTGTCCTCAATCAGTGTAAATCGATACTACTACTCCTCAACCAGTGTAATACGTGTTCGGTCGCTTGCCCGGTTTTTTTTTTTTTTTTTTAAAACAAAAAACAAATGATTCCGAAGAATTGCAACTGAGTGTCTAGCTATACGTCCTCAACCAGTGTAAATCGATACTATTACTCCTCAACCAGTGTAATACGGTGTTCGGTCGCTTGCCCGGTTCTTTTGTGTTTGTAAAAATTGCAATTGAGTGTCTAGCTATCCGTCCTCAACCAGTGTATATCTATACCTGTGAAAGTGTGATGTTAGTTCTTAAACACATACATATTATATTAAAAATTAATCGACCACATCATATATTGTACACATGTATTTGAAAATCAAATTAATTAAAGGAATATAAAGTATTTTAAAGGACACTATAGTAAAGTATAATATTAACAAACAATAAATAAATATTATTGTATATATAAAATTAAACTTGGCAATAATACGTTTAAGTATTGGAGTTTATTCTTTTTAATTGTTTGTAATGGTAATAATTAAGAATATTGTATATTTTTATGATATATTTGATATATATTTTGAACATGAGACATAAAAAAAATAACATACAGTACAATGTGTATTATAGTTATTATTACTATGTAAGTAATCAATGAAAATATTACATACATAAAACGCTGTACATGGTGTGTGTTATAACAATTGTTATGGTCAACAGTGTCTGATTTGGTTACAAATCAGTAACTACAATGCTTATGTTGTATTATAACAATTAAAATGTTTGTTCAATGAAACAATATCAACAATATCAATCATTACTTAATACTTGTAATGTTTCTTAAGGACATTGACAAACAATATAAATACAAATTAAATGTGTAAATTTAAATGCATGCCCAACATAAGTAGATTATTAATGAAATAAAAAAAAATAATGGAATACACAAATAAAATGCTATACATGCCGTGTAGCAAATTGTTATGGTTAACAGTTTTTACTTTAGTTGCAAATTAATAGAATGATAGTTTTATTATTATGGATTATGTTCACATTTGCATTGATATAAGAGTTTCCAACACGAATCATTACTCCTTATGTTTCTGAAACATTATAAATACAAACAATAACATACATTTGGTATGATTAATATTCTAAATATTTTACCAACTCGTGTGTTTGAAGCAAGTTTAAGTACATGTTTGACATTAGTTACGAATTCACTACAAAGCGAATTCGCATCCAGAGAGAACCACGTGGAGGTTGTCAAACTTTCTCTCCGCGAGTCGCACTCATGACTGCCCATAAACTGTTGGTCAAACAGACCACTTGGATCACACAGATCCCTTTGATCACACAGACCACTTGGATCACATAGATCCCTTTGATAACACAGGTCAGATATTAACGATTAAGTTCTTGTAGGCTTCATTATGCAGTTGTTTGCAGGACCTCTCTGTATACAATGTTCTTAGTGACGAATCTACCATGACCATCACCACACATACCAACTATTATGGATTGTGAGTTCCTCACTCGTGAAAAGGCTACGTACAGTTGTCCGTGTGTGAATACCGGTGAAGGCAGAAGCAATCCAACTCTATCAAACGTTTGTCCCTGTGACTTGTTAATGGTCATCGCAAACGACAAACGTACGGGGAACTGTACTCTTCGCATTATGATGGGCAGGTCATCTTCGCCACACGACGTGAGTGGTATCGCAGGAATGATTATTTCGTCCTGTGCACCACCAGACAACATCTTCGCCTTGAAGTTGTATCGTCGTAATTCAGTGACAACCAATCTCGTACCGTTGCAAAGGCTTCTCTTAGAATCTAGGTTCCTAAGCAACATGACAATCGAACCCACCTTTAGCGTTAAGTTGTACGGCGGCAGTCCGTCCGGTTCCAGAGTGTTGAGGAACTCTGTCGGATAATTGGCCACTTCGTCAGGGTCATCGACCACAACAGTGTCTATGGCCGTGTAGCTCCGGTGAGCTTCATCGATGCGTTGTAACACCATGCGATTGACCTTCCTGCAATCGTCATTCCTGGGACATAAAATTATTTTCCGAGCAAACTCGTCGATGTTTGCCAACGACATTTGCTGCGGGAAAACAAAATCAATCAAATTAGCGATGTCACATACCATTTCTCGGGGGATTTCGACGCTGTCCCGAACACCGTCGATCGCTGGCAACTGGCCGCTCCCGAGCTGTAGCAACCAAGTAGCAAAGTCCACATCGTTGTCGGCACGCATGTTTCGCGTCAGACTGAACTGTTCCATGTCGCGCCACAGAGAGTTATATTTAATCGACGACCTTACAATGTCACTCCTTGTCCCTCTGCGCACGACAGGCAGTATCTGTCTGAAGTCGCCGGCGAACAGGACCGGTTTCCACCAAACGGTAATTCCGATCCCATGATGTCCTTGAGCAATCTATTGACCACCTTGAGTTGTAGTCCCGGTGACATTGGCGCTTCATCCAGACGATGAGTGCCGCGTCACGTATCCTCTGAGCACGCAACAACTGCATGGTGATGGTCGACGTTGAATTGTCAGTCAGTGTACCGAAAGGCAACCCGAACGTAGAGTGCATCGTCATGCCGCCGTCCATTAGCGATGCTGCAATTCCTGTAAATGCAACGGACAACACGGATCGCTCTTGGTTGCGAAGAGACCATATGAGGCATCCGTATAACGTCGTTTTACCTGATCCTCCGGGTCCATCGACGTAGAACATTTTTGAGCAGTTTCTGTTGTCGTTTAAGGCCGCCATCACACGATCGAACACTGTCCGTTGTTCGTCGTTCAAGCCGTCCAATTGTACAGTCCAGCGTACCGCCGCGTCTATTGCACACAGAATGTCATCGTTAGGGTCTTATTCTAGCAATGCGACGTCCAATAGAGGTAAACTGTAGTCCGCGAGCGATTTCCCGTGAACCTGATGTAACTGCGCGATGGCGTTGAGACACGTCACTCTAGCGCGCTCGGCGTCTCGCAATCGCTGATTAAAGTCCTCCATCATGTGAGCTTCGCTGACTTGGTACAACGCCAGCGGGTTTGCGGTCTCGCAAAACAACAGTATCGTCACAAATAGGTAACGAAGCTGAACTGGAGTGTCCAATGTTGCCGATTCTGCCATGCAAACCCGCAAAGCTCGGTCGTCTTCCAAAAGTCCCATTGCAACGGCTGCAGCCGCATAGGTTGGATGCACACCACCCCGTCTACTGTCCTCATATCGCGGAAAGACTGTGAACCTCTCTTGTGCAGAAGTAGCAATCTCAAATGAAAACGATCTCGATCAAGTGGGTTGACGACGTACATTCGAGCCAACGTCTCGTACGTCATCTGCCTTTGCCGTCGCGCCCATGATCTGCGTGTCACGTTCCAAGTGTAGTGTACCGGTATCTCGTGGTACAGGTATTGTCTAGCCTCGACATCGATGGCGTTGAGCGCAAAGAAAGCCGTGAGTTTAGTTCGAGCCAGGGCGGCGTTTTGTACTCGCTCTAATACCTGTCCGGGTTCAAAGTACACGTTGTGATAGTTTTCCAGGTGGACGGGAAGTCTAACGATGATATGACTTTTGTTATGCATTTCATACGAAAACAACCTCCAAACAGCTTCTGGCGGACTGACGTACCGCGAGTTTATGTAACTGAAATCAATAATATATTTATATTAAAAAAAAAGTGTTAGGCAACAACAGCATATATCATTATACAATTTATATTATATGAAATGTATATATATAATAATAAGTTTAAAGTGTAGTAGTAGTTAACTAATATGTGATACTGGTATGCCATATGCAATAATATTGTAGTTGGCAATTGTTTTTCTTGGTTTATTTAATTACCTTAATATCTAATTAAATTAAATTAAATTAAATTAGAAATTCCTAATCATAATAATATATTATACTATATAATATACATTGTTGTATAAATAATAATACATAAAAATAATAATAACGAAGTTAACGTTACTGGGAAGATTGATACATCTTTACAATATGTTTAGTAGACTGTTCTAAGTGTATTGTATTGAAGTAGAATATTAGATATTTTTATTGCATAATCTAAATAAATGACATAGAAATTACCCCAAAAAAATAACAGATATAATACCAGAAGTATATTGCAAAATATATACATATAATACATAATGACATAATAACAATAACAAATAAGGTTGAACAGTAATATTACCGTTAAATGATATAATAATTATGCTATGTATTCATATAGCATATAATGTAATATACTATTAAGTAAATAAGTATTTTTAAAATAGTAAAAAAACAATAGAGAACAAATTAAGTTAAAATTATAATAATTAGTGAAATGTAATTTTCACAACTTTAAGTTTAATTCACTTACTTATCTATTTCGTCTCCATTCCGAATTTCCAAGGTAGCCGCGTCATGGCCCTTGTATACGTATTTATACAAATACATTACGCTCTTCACAGTAGAGCACACCTCAACGTTTATGTGTGCGTCATACTTAACCAGCAAGTACGGGTTGTACGGGACAACAAACTCATTGCCGACAGGGTGACCTCTGACGTTTGCCACAAGTCCGTTGTTCGGTCTGTGGTAAGTCGGGTAACCATTATCAGAAATGTACAGAGTCTCTTCACTGTATTCTTTGGGATACTTCTTTGAACAACTGTTGTCCAACATACACGGACTGTTGCGGTTGAGTTGTCCACACGGTCCGTGAACCATGTGCGATTTCACTCTGTCAAATAGTCGTCTTTCGGTTGCCGGTTAAGGCAAGTAGGCACACACAACGTTGTCGACGTCGTCAGCAGTAAGCAACTTGCTATCCTCGTGCAAGATTATTAGTATGTGTGCGTGTGGAAGACCACGTTTCTGAAACTCAACTGTATACACATAAGCAGCTATGTTACCAAACACTATTGACCGTTATGTCATGCATTAGCTCCTTTAGTTTGGGGTTACATGTAAACGTTATGAATATATGAATAGGTCAGGTTTTCCATACTTACGCACAATATCCATTGCGTCGTGGTAACATTGTTTCATGTACCGAGGACCACCTACAAACGTCGATGGTAGAATCGTCCTGCGGCCTACAGGGTTGATTTCGTCAACGTGGAGCTGTTGGTTTATGTGGTCCACAAGGCCCCGATATGCATCAGCAAAAAACGCTCTCTGATTGTCTCGAGTGTAGCGCAGATTGTTCGCTTCCATACGGACGTATTGATCACACACAAACTGCTGCAATAAAAAACCACCTGCATGCAATAAACTAAATGTATTACCTTCATTCCCATTGCTATTGTTTCCAGTGTATCTAATGGCCAGATGGTAACATAAAAACTCCCTGATGGTGTTACGAACCCGAACCGTGTTTCGGTGGTTGCCCTCTTGTAGTAAGTTGTAATGCCATCCGGTTTCTCCGTACGGGAAGAACAGTGGATACAACATTGGATCCGCATGAGACGAACCTGCCGATATGCTTTGCATCCGGTGATTTGGGTTAACCGGGTTGGAGTCATAGATAACCAGATCTAGGTTCCCTGGTGGTTGACCATCTTCACCAACAAAGACGACAGCTACCTCGTTCACATGAGCAGCTGGTTGATTGTATCGCCGTGGATCATTGTTTGGGTCGGCAATTATGTGCATGGTCACCCTTCTCGGTTGTAACATGGGATTGGCAGCAGCAGCATCTTGTTCCCTCTGCCATACTTGTCGCATGTTTCTGTAACAAAATAATATTAAAGCATGTGTGTATCTTGTATATATATTCACGTAATATGTGTACAGTTATATATGAACATTTTCATGTAAATAATTAATAATATAATTATAGTTATTATCTGTATGCTTGGTTGTATTGTATGTATGGTGTATAGATAAGGTTAATTTATAGTGTACATCATGTTTTATGAAATTTGTTCAATCATACACTTGAATTTTCGGTATTTTCGCTAAATTCTTATTAGAATTGTGGATGCAATATTAAAAATTGTAAGTATTGTAAGGTAAAGTCACTCAAAGCCATATGATGTATCACTTGCATGAAAAATAACTCAAAAACACTTATTATAGTTAACCATATGCAAGTGTAACCTGAACAATAGTACAGCACAGTATTAATTATGTTATGTATCATTGTTGAATGGTAAATATTGTTAAAAAAATATTTACTTGGTAATAAAAAAATTAAAAGTAAAATAAGTATAGAGCTATTAAGTCAAAGTTTTTTTTTTGGTACAATACACACTGTATATATTGTTATGGGCTACGAGATATCTATAAGATATCTACGAGATTACAAGGCTAAGTTAGTATGACCATGCCTCGTGTCAAGGGTAATGCGGATGCTACTATGACCATGACACGTGTCGGGATAGTAAGCGCACCAATAGTTACAGTGCACTAATGATGCATTTGAGATGTTATTGCACATTCTCAAATTCGTGTCCGAATTTGCAACAACAACAACAAGGACACCTGGTTTTACCCAGAAGGCGAAAACACACGACGTAAACAAGAGACGCACCACAATATATAAGGGAGCCCGAAGACCAGCAACGGCAGATGTACCAAAGCTATCAACAACAGAGCACTTTCACGTCACTCAGCCACTTATTTAATTTGTTACATGTATTTTGTTTGTATGCAATAAAACATATTACGTTATTAAGTTTAACTTTCATTCAAATTAACCATTTGGATTCAAATCTGATACTGGCACGCAACAATTTGGCGCAGTCGGTAGGATTCACTTTTCAAGGAGGCAAACTGTCAAAGGTTACCATCAACAAGGAAGACTTGATCATTCTTTCTCGTTGATAACTCCAGAAGAGAAGACCATTCAATTCAACGTTGCAGAAAGTATCAGACAGGATGACAACATCAACGAACGTCGCATTATTGTGAGTGAATAGTTAATTAAATTATTACACGGATATATGTTACAAAAATATAAAACCTAAGAAATATCATTTAAGTAACTGAATATATTTAAGTAGGTCGTAAAAAAAAACTATTTAGGAATTTTTTTTTGATTATTAAAGGGCAATTGATTTATTTGAATTATTATTGAGAAATATTGAGTTATTATATTATTATTGAGGGCATATTGAGTTATTTGAGTTATTATTGAATTATTATATTATTTTGAGGGCATATTGTTGAATTATTGAGATTATTATTGAGAATTATTATTGAGGGCATATTGTGAATTATTGAGATTATTATTGAGAATTATTAAAGGGCATATATTATTGAGATTATTATTGAGTTATATTATTATAGTTTATTGTAAAACGTATCAAATGAGTGTGAAAGCAATTTATGGAGAACACAGGTACATCTCCTTTGGAAGTAACTAATCCATCGAATAAGACGTCTTTAGAAACTCCAGAATTGAGTTTAGAAGTATTAAATAAAACCAACAGTTGATTGATTTGGGAAGCCCTAGTAGAAGCCCTAGCCCTAGTAAAAGCCCTAGCCCTATTGAAAGCCCTAAAGAACGCCCTAGTTTATTTAGAAACCAAAGTGAACGCCAGAGCGCGAAAATAAAACACAGCTTAGAGAGAAGTTTAAGTTTAGACAATAAAAAGGTTACACGTAGTAAGGTTACGGACGATTTTGAACATACTGAGTTAACGTTCGGGAGAAAACCACGTGTAAAGAAAATGGTTATCATAAAATTAGAGGAAGCATTTAAGCTTATACCTATGTGTACGGGAGAAGACGATATCTATCCGTTCGTTCATAAATGCATGTGATATGGCAATAAATTTGGTTGAAGAAAAATGCGCACCGGCTTTAGTTAAATATATAACAACTAGGTTATCCGGTAGAGCATTAGAAATGATAAAATATAAAAATGTTACTAAATGGGTATACATGAAGAGTTATTTGATGGATGCTTTTGAAGATACGACAACTGCTTCAAGTTTGCAGATACAATTAAATTCCATTAAGATGCGTCATGGTGGGGACGTCAATGATTATTGCCATAGAGTAGAAAAATTATATTATAAATTATGTACTGCGTGTACACTTAATAAAGAGGAATCAGAAGCAAAAGTAATTCACGAAACTTTAAGAGAACAAACACTGAATATTTTTATAAAAGAATTAATAAGTCCTATAAGAACAATTGTAAAGGCACGAAATCCTAAAACATTAGAGGTAGCTAAGCAATTGGCAAAATCAGAAGAAGTAGAATATAATTCAGAAAGAGATAATTATAGGTACAGGAACGATTTTTCTAGTAATAGAGATAATTGTAATTTTTCACGACTAAATAATAATAATTTTCAACGTACAAATAATACAAGAAATTATAACACGAATAATCATATCAGTAATTTTCAATCAGATAATATATACCGAGGAGGTTGATCAAATATAGAACACCTGTAATAAAGTGGAAACAATAGTACAGGACTTTACGATAAGTTAATAATAAATATAAATAATAAATAATAGAGTAGAATATAATTATGAATTAGGTTAATAAAATTTTGGAAATATGGTTTTATTCGAGGGTAATGTAAAAGAAACTATAGGTACACTTTTAGAAGCATTAAAAAAGAGTATTATACAGTGACAAAATTACAAAACAATACAATTTAACATTAGGAATAAAATATGAAATAAAACGTAAGTTAGGAATTAATTAATTGTTTTTACCGATTAGTAAAGTAATAGGTAATACAGAGCAATCTTTATATAATATTTCTATTAACATAAAAAAAAAATATTTTTAGATATTGTAGGTCCATTACCAACGACCTCGTCTAGTAATAATTATATTTTAACAATGCAAGATGACTTATCTAAATACACGCTAGGAGTACCAATACCTAATCATCAGGCAAACACGGTCGCGGAAGCTTTTGTTATACATTTCGTGTGTGTACATGGAATACCGGGAACGATATTGACAGATCAGGGAACGGATTTCCTTAGCAAAACATTTACGGAAGTTTGCAAATTGTTAAAAATAAATAAAGTTAATACTAGTCATAGTAATTGAAGTAATAGGAGATGGAAATATAGTTATACAACGTGGCCGACGAGGCATTACCATACATAAAAATAATGTAAAACAGTATTATAATGTTAAAGCAAATAATTAATCAAATATAAGATTATAGTATTAATGAATAAATTTAAGAAAGGTTTGTGAAATTAAAAATAATTAAATAAATAGTAATGAATAAACTAGGTATGAATGACGAGTTAGAATGTAAAAAAGTAAGGTCAATGTTACGATACATATTTCGTAAGACTAAAATCAGAATTATAGTTTGCGTAAACTAAAACCGCAAAAACGTAGAGAATACGGAAGAAAATAAAGTAACTATACTAAAACAATTTCATGATCTATGAGAATGGATGTAGAATAATATACCAAATATAATATATTTAATCATATTGTCATAAAAAAAAAAAACGATATGAAAACTTAATAAAGCATTTTAAAATATTAATATTAATTTTATACCTATGTGTAGATTCAGTTATTTAGTTATTTAATTTGGTATATGGGTAGAACGTAACGTTCGTGTGTAATGTTAATTAATTATTCACAAATTTATTTTATTATTTTAATTGTATTATTCAAGGTGAAGGAGATTCAAATATTTAAAAATATATATATTAATAATATATACTGAACTAACATACTTTATATTGTATTCTTGATTTATTTAAAATTTGATATAACTAATATTATTATTAAGTTACCAATGTAAAACTGAATTTGTAAGTGTAGCTGAGTGCATTTAAGAAAATTGTAAAGATTTCTGTCTTGCAGACATAAACCTTTTTTTTTGTGGGGAGGTGTTATGGGCTACGAGATATCTATAAGATATCTACGAGATTACAAGGCTAAGTTAGTATGACCATGCCTCGTGTCAAGGGTAATGCGGATGCTACTATGACCATGACACGTGTCGGGATAGTAAGCGCACCAATAGTTACAGTGCACTAATGATGCATTTGAGATGTTATTGCACATTCTCAAATTCGTGTCCGAATTTGCAACAACAACAACAAGGACACCTGGTTTTACCCAGAAGGCGAAAACACGACGTAAACAAGAGACGCACCACAATATATAAGGGAGCCCGAAGACCAGCAACGGCAGATGTACCAAAGCTATCAACAACAGAGCACTTTCACGTCACTCAGCCACTTATTTAATTTGTTACATGTATTTTGTTTGTATGCAATAAAACATATTACGTTATTAAGTTTAACTTTCATTCAAATTAACCATTTGGATTCAAATCTGATACTGGCACGCAACAATATATATAATAATAAAAGTAAAATAAAATAAACAAAATATTAATCAACTACATTACACAAGTGTATTAAGTCTTGTTACGATATCATAATATGATATGGGAATAGTTTGAAATAATTAAATTAAAACTTAAAAAATTGGTTTCTTAATGAGTGGTAATGTAAACTACAAATATATATAAAATGTTACACTACAATTTACACGAATGTTGTGTTTTCAATGAATTATTAACTACACATGACTACAATAATTATTAATATTATTACTTATTAATTAATTAATTAATGTGATATGTGTTTATATGTGTTTATTTAACTAAATATATATTATTAATATATTACTCAAAAGCCACTGCGAATGGATTGATTTGCCGTAATAGACTGTCCAAGTCTGTAAGCAAGTTCTCCAACAATGGGCTTGTGCGTGGTTTTTGTGCCATACGAATCTGGTTGGCTGACTCGGATTCAATGAAATATAACTCGCAGTATTTCGGTTGCATCAGTTCATTCCTGACAACGTCATTACTAATTCTACGGTACACCTGCCCGTGTACAGTGAACACTCTCGGTCCCGGACCTGTCAAACGTCTTGGGTTGAGGTCAGTGGAGAACGCAGCAAATGCCAGTGTGTTGTTGTACCGACCGATTTCTTTGCGAAAATGTTTAGCTACCTGTGAATCATCTATCAACAAACGAATTAATAACTCTGGTGGTTGACCCAACACACGCTCTCCATTTGACCGTTATTACAACACGTTGTAAAATGATTTCTGTTTACACGTTCGCAAGAGAAATGACGGGCACCACATTGCGTGCAGACGGCATCCAATGGTCCAATGTCATGGCGCTCTGGAAGTTCATATTGAATGCCAGCCAGACGGTCTCTCATGGGCACGTGCGCTCTGGGAACACCCGGTGGAATCGGCACAAACTGTAATTAAAATGACAGTTGTAAAAGAAAAAACTGTAACCAATATTCATTATAGTGTATGAGATATTTACTGACCTCTTCATCGACGCCTGGTAGTAAAACGTCAAATATATCCCTGAATTCAAATACTGCCTCTGCGTCAGCAGGCAGTAAATCCACAAACTCAATGTCACCTTGTACCACTTCCTCGGGTTGCAATGGGTCTTCTTCATTTATGTCCATCATTACCTCATCCATTTGGACTTCAATAATTTCCACCTCTATCTCGTTGTCATCAGGGATAGCCATGTCCACTTCTTGTTCGTTGCCTAGTGCCGCAATCTCCAAGACCGGTTGAACTAACTATATCATAAAAGGAGGTCAGTTTTAATGTGCGTACAATAATATAAGTTTATGTTATGTATAGTGAAAAAGTATGAATTAATAATAAGCATATTGCATAAAATTATCTCACCGCTTGGGAATCTAATAAATTGCAACACATTAAATAAATAAAAAAACAGTTGTATAAAGAATAATCAAATATAATTAGGGACATTTTCCATTTCACATTTAAACTCAACATCATAGAGAAATACACTAAAGACTGAATATAGTTTAATAGCAGCATTTAATTTTAATATATTATATAACTTTTACATTTACTTATTAAAAAATAATTCAAATATAGTATAATATATTGTAATATACTATTATACTTAAAAAAAAATTAAAATGTGCAATTACTAAATGATAAATAAAAATTATTATCAACATAACATAATATATGATGTTATGTATACATCAAATTGCTAAACCTACTATTTGAATGTAAAATAAAAACCTATTATTTAATAAAAATTCTGTTATAATAAAACTATAATAGAACCATATAATAAAAATATAAACTTTACATAATATATTATTATAGTGTAAAGTGTAATGTATAATTTATTGTTGTCTTGCATAACATTGAAAGTGTTATTGGAACTGTTCATAATAACAGCTAACACACACACACACATATATATATATATATATATAATAAATTATTTAACTCACTAAAGATGGTACTACTCTTGGTAATAGACGGCGACGAATTCTGCCCAAAGCGTAGTCACGACCAGGGACAAAATGTCTCGAACACAGTTTTGAGTTGACAAATATCTGTTGAGCATACAAACCATTGATCTCGGCGAACAACACCCATTGACCTCTCTGCTCGTCATTCGGTGGAAACCTAATGTAATCAATTTATGAATATTCACAGTGTATGGCTAGAGTAGTAATAAAACATTATTGTTATTTATTAGTTGTCACCTGTGCACAGACACTCCATCAAGACCACTGACGTTTCCACAGATCACACATATTTTCACCATGGTGATGTGACTAAAAAGTGACATTTTAATGATAATCGAAAATGTTATAACTAATAATTAAATGTATTAATTAATATAATATGTATATATAAGTAGTATAGGTAGGTAGTATAAAACGTAAGCTTATACACTCGGCGTAATTATATCGTACCTATGTTATCAGTGGTGATAATAGATTAACACGGGTCACGGGAATCCCAATAGTTTTGTGTTATTTTTAGAAAAACTTTGAATTTAACGGTACATAATGTACATTGAAAATAATTTTTACGAAACGCATAAAGAAAATGAGAAAAAAAATCAAATAGGAATACGACAAATATTCACGTTGAAAAAGTGCGAGGTACGAACGTAATGCGAATGTCGTTGACCACATCGACCGACGATCCCGGAAAAGAACTTGAAAATAATAGAACACATTAAGTTGTAAATAAAAAAAAAAGCGGCATCCTCGAAATCACATCCGGACTTAGTGGGAACACGGCCTGGTAGTAATTCGCGTTGCATTCTGAATTGAACGACTATAACGCATATCCTTGTAATATTCGGGGCGAATGCGCTAATTAATTAGCTTATATGAATGATAGAAATTGTACTTACCGGTCTGTAAAACGTCCAACGAAGTTAAAAAAAAAAAATTATAAATATATACTAAAAAAAGTACAGAAAAAAGTGCAAATTTTTGTGTACGTAAAAACAAACGTGTTGCATGAACGTCAAAGAAAAGTTGCCTGATGCAGGCGCACCGGACCCAGGTCCTCAACGCTTTTCGCTCTCCACTCCGCCACAACATGGCAACAGTATTACCAAATATTAAATACCGCACATAATATAATTTAATTAATATTACAAAGGATATTATTAAATATTAATTGTCAATCGTCACTGATGGATAGACTGATGGACCAGACTTGCGGTTATTTATAGTACCAATAATACCAACCATAAATGCGTAATATGCAATGGAACAACGAATGTCTTACGGACGCCATTCAATTTGAATTGTTCATTCGAAGTGAGTACACGTATTAGTTATTATAACCTTTTCGTGTGTATTTTTTGTTTGTTTTTAGGTTAAGTGAAATATGTCATTTTACTTAATTAATAATTTAAAATATTAAATGTTATAGATAATGTTCAACATAAATATTAATATCAAAAAACTTGTGAATAACATAAACTACGGCCAAAAAAGCGGTCAAAAAAGTATGAATATCAAAAATAATGAACATTTACAACGTTACCTATACACTTTTATTTTTCAGGATGGCTGTGGCAAAAGGGCCATTTGGCCCGTGATTGTACGTATATTTTGTAATTATATATATTATTAATAATTAGTAAATTATTAATAATAAGATCTGTATTTTTAATACTTGTAGTACTTTGTATGTGTTTTTCTTTAAGAGTTTTCCTGGTGTATATATTTATATTAATATATGAGTATCTAATAATTAAATAATAGTATCAGTTGTAGAAGTGCAACTTAAATGTATCATGTTTGTAAAGGAAAGTATAAGTTCGATCAAATTACTTACATTACAATTACAGGTATTTGTGCAGCTAATAGGTTAACCTAATAATAATAATAAACATGTATTTTAAGTACCATTATTATTATGTTGAGTGTTGGCACCGTTGGTATTGTTATAGGTATTTTTTATTCTTAAATAATTAAAACATTTATGTATGCTTATTCAGCTTATTGTAATCTTAAGTATATTAGATTATATTAATTAATTTTAAAATATATAATACAATAAAATATTAAAATGTAAAAAAAGAAATTAAGCAGTATAATAGGTAATAGGTATTGGTTAATTTACATGAGCTATTGCGTATAATACATTTAATTTTTTTTTTTTTTAATTTCATTTTCACATAAAAATGATGAAAATAGAAGAATTTTTGTAAATGCAATTAATATTAATAAGAATAAATAACATAATACATTTAATAAATTCATATTTACCATATTAAGTTACTATAATAACATGTCCAATGTCCATCCAACATATTATATTCAGTCATAACAATTCTGCTTTAGTATACACACACAGTAATATAAGTAAGTATATATATATATATATATATTGGTATACCTCATACCAGTGTATGTATTGAAATGTCACACTTATAATCATAATCATAACTATACACTGTGTAAACTCTTGTTTCTTATCCATATGTACAGTGTCAGTAATCCGTATATATTATAATACTACATCATAGTCCAATATATTAGGCAAAACATTAAAACAAATCAAATAGGTATCAATTATACAATACAATATATAACAATATTTAATAGGTATAGGAAATAATAATAATATATATAATTTGTTCAGAGAAATTGTTACAGTATACATTAAAAAGTATTACACATTACATCATAGGAAGTCAATTTAAAGGACATGCATAATAAAATACTATAAGAAAAGTGTTATAAACATTTCCTACAGAAACTCTTAGGTATGATTAAGAATATTTGCAATTACAACTTTGACTTACCTAACTATACCTGTACTCAACTCTTTCAGGGGCTTTTATATTATGAGACATATCAATTTTATATGTAAACGAAGAGTATGCCATCATATATACCTGTATAATAATTCCGTATAATTCGTGTGTAATAAAGCTTATATTAATATTAATTGTCTATTTAATATAACGTTTCCCATAGCAACGTACACTTGAAAATACAACAACATAATATTTTAATATAACAAACAGCCGATAAAAAAAAAAAAAAAAAAAATCGAAAAAATAATAAAATCGTCGAAAACCCGCGTAATAATCGAACCTAACCTAAGAAAAACGCGTTATCGAGACGGCGGCGTTGGAGAACCGTCTGTTTTCGCGATAACTGTTTGGCGGCGGGCCATGGAAGAAAAAAACGGCGACCGAGGCGCACTCTTTTCAAAGTGAAACGAACTATTGTTCACGCTTTATTATATAAGATAATAAATTTAATTTTAACAAACTTAGGTATAACTTTATTAATTTAATTAAATAAATAAAAAAAAGAACATTAATAAGTATTTGTAATTATTTTTTGAATTTTTGAATTTAATAATTAATATTTATTTTAGCTGATGATAATTTTCAAAACACATTTTACCTTTGGACATGCACAAGTACGTTTTACATTTTGTACACATAATTTTTTACCTACTTGTACAACCTTTGTATCTACAACTTAGAGGCGCTTTAAGGTCCATTGCTCTCGGCCAATGATGGTATCCATCTAGTCTTACATCGTCTCATGGTATAGGTGCGGGTGGTTTTATTTTTATCGGTGGTTCTCCATCTTTTCAGTGTTTTGACATGTAGGCGGTGGTGGGGTGGCCATAGTTAAGCATTCGCCAATTTCCAATCTGAACTAAAGCAAATCTTTAATTTTTTTTTTTTTGGTATTTTATTTATTTTACAATCTTCTAAATATTCAAACCAGCTGTTAGTTACTGATAGGTCAAGTAAGTGTAGTATAACGTAAAGTGGCCACTTTCTTGTTTTTAACCAAGTTCTATACTATTCCATCATTTGATCAAAATGATCAACACCGCCCATTTTTTCATTGTATTTTGATATCATATTAGGAATTTGTACGTCAATATGCTTTTTTTGTTTTTTATAGCATCTGGATACTGTTGTTGTCGGTAAACCTCCGTAACATGTTGATGTCGTAACTACTGACTTGTTGTCTTTCCATTTCAACATAGAAATATTTTTATCATCAGATACAATTTCTTCGAAATCCCCTCTTTTCATTTTAGAATCTGCTTTAAATTGAAATTTCTGTAGACGATTCATTTGTATAGTACCAGTTCCATGAATTTTTAGCTGTACTAATTTTTGCATCAACGGAATAGTAGTAAAATATCGATCGAAAAATACAGATGAACCTTCTGGTATTGTATCAATAAGACGTAAAATTACAGCCGGTCCAAGTCCTAGACTTTTGTCAGGAAAAGGCGTGGTAAGTCCTTGATATATTTCGAAATCAATAATTAGACCATCGGACGTAGTAACTACAAAATTTTTAAGACCAACTGGCCTAGGTTTACTTTTCACAAACTGTCTTATCTGACAACGTCCAAGAAAAGGTATCATTTGTTCATCAATTGAGTAATAAATTGATGATCGCTTAATAGATAAGCACCTTTTCCTTACAAAATCTATGAGTGGTTGAACTTTCCATAGTTTGTTATTTTTTTTCATTTCATCACTAACCAAATTTGTAAAATGTAAATTAACTCTCAATTGAAAAAAACGATCTCCAGACCTTATCGATGCAACAGGATCATATCGAAACTTAGCAGTCCAATACATGCGGAGACGAGGAAATTTAATACAACCAATAATTACGTGAATTCCAAAAAATTGTTTTATTTTCCATGTAATATTAATTAGTGCACAACGCCGCTAGTTCATATAATTCTTCGGTAAAATATTTTTTTAAATATTCCATAGGTGTACCCACAGGTACGGTTTTCGGAACCTTTTCGGAAAATGTTTTAGATGTAAATGATTGTATGCGCCATTCAACTTTTTCGAAAACCGATGTATCACCTTTTTCGTTACGAGTAATACTATCATCGACACTAAACTGTACATTTCTTTCCAATCGTCTACCAGTTTCAAGTTGTTCGTCCTCTAATTCTACTTCAGAATCACTTGATTCGCACAAAATATTATTTCCATGTTGATTAGTTAAAGTAAAGGTTGGATCTGCATCATAATCGTCGTCGTCTTCAAATTCTAAATCTGAATCTTCTAATAAATCTGAAATTTGATCGACATTCATGGTGGACGCAAATACGTAACTGTAGACCGAATACTCACGAACGTGATACTAAATCTTGTTCGTGTAATTACGACGAAAAAAACAAATATTACATAATTATAGATGATGAAAACGGCTTTGAAATTATATGGTTGATAAAACGAAACAACAAATTCATTGCTATCGCAAATATTTACCAAGAAAATAACCCGAATACTAAGGATATATTAAACTGATAAAAACATAAAACTAATAATACGTGGAGCATGGCTGGGTTTTACCCTATTACTTTTAAAATTAGATAAAACTATAGAACGTAATCTTCACGATCTTGCGATATTGGTTTGAATAGAGTAGAATAAATATAACAATGAGAAAAAAAAACCATACCCTCTCGATCATGCCTTATCGGTCTGTAAGGGATAAATATCTATAAAATTGTATTTATTGGTTAACAAATTCTTGAAAATTTAATAGAATGCTCTTTATATATTGTTTCAAAGCTAGATGAAAAATATTAAAAATCTGTAGTCACAATTTTTTTTTCTTAGCATTTAAAGTTGAAATTTTGACAAAATATGTAAAAATAAAACGAAAATTTGCCAATTATTTGGAGTTTTTAATTCATACAAATTTTTCTTTTTTAAATCTAGGATTTTAAAATGTAATAAAAGATTTAACAAAATTTTTTCTACTTTTATCAAAAATAAAATATCTAAAAGCAAGTCAAAATAAATTTTTATGAGCGTTCGAAATTCATAATTTTACAACACTGGATACTCTCTCGATTTCTCATGTAGCGATTTTCTTATTTAGCTGTACTTCGAAAACGAATTATTGTAGATTCATGCAAATTTCACTGAATGTTATTATAAGCATTTAAAGTTCAAATGTTGACTAAATTTGTCAAAATCTTGAAAATTATCAATCATTGGAATTAAAAAATTATAAAATGTTCAGTTTTTATAACTAAGAGTTGAAAATTTAAAACAAAAATTTTCATAAATAATTCATTCTGTAACCAAAAAATTTAAAAAATATACAAACATATTTATTTTTTACAGACATTTTAAATTCAAATTTGGACAAAATCACATATTTAAACCAAGAATAACGTTTTTAATTATTTTGTTAAAATTTAAAAATATTATTTGTTGGTATATGAAACTTTTAGAGAATATTGTTATATTTTATATACACGCAATAGCATTTTATGGGAAGGGTAGGTTTTTTGGGGAAAAATGAATTTAACCAACTATAGTAAATACTAATGTCTAAATATACAAAAACTAAAATTAATTACTTTATTCTCAATTATATCATCAAATACACTTAGTAAGATATTATAGACTAACTGACTGTCTTCGCTCAGAATCGTTTTTCTTATTCAATGATATTATATCATTGGATTCAAATTTAACAGAATCTATCACAGTGATTCACTTGTAACTTTTTACAAAACTAAAAATACATGATACGGTCCTAGTATCGATTATTTATAGACTTACATAATTATTTTGGCTTTGTACTATTTATATAAATTTAATTCGAAACTAGCTTAACAATATTACAAGTTAATACAATTGGTCCTCAGTCCTACTCCTTATTTAATAGTCGTTAGTTATTTTGATTTGAAATAAAATAATAAAGTTAGTCTTAACATTTGATTCAAAATTTCAATTTGGGTTTGGTTTAATAATGAAATATAATAAAAATATATATAGTACAGGTGTAGTTTTTGATATACGAAATGTTCGGTTCAAGTACCATTAATAAGTTCAGTTCGTGTTCGGTCCGAGACTATATTTTGGAGTTCGACCCATATGTCTAGACTAAAACGAGTATAAAAAAGTTTAACATATATTTGTATTAATTTTTATTTTATTTCTTCATTAGTTTATACTTTATAATACATATATTGCTTTATAACTAACATGTAAATATAATTTACTAGTCTATGCTACTGCAACGTGCTCTGATACTTATATTAAATATAATGCATAAATTACTACATACTGTAGCCAATAATAACCACAACACTAGGAGCATAACAAACAACACCCCTATAGTTATGCTAAGGGTGAGCAGTCAAACAAGTAATGATTGAGTATAATAAATTAAGATCTAAAAACAAAAGTTAAAAACAATCAAAGGCATCATCGCCCGTGTGCTTTCTATCCGCTAAGAGGTAATGATATATGATTGCTATCCGGTGGCATATTATGAATGCGTGATTACCATCCGATAGAATATATTAAGTGCGAAATCACTCACCCGATAGAATATTATAGTCATATAATTGACGCACGCTATCGCCCGGATGACGCAAAGCGTGGGCAGAAGCGGATGCAGGTGCAGATGATCAACAGGGGCCTGAGGGTACTGCGGGAGTCCCTAGACGATATAAAAGGGGGTCCAGATTAGGCACATTTCAGACGTGATACACCAGAGTTAGAGCAAGCACTTTCACGTCACCCAGATCAAAAGTTTTGTCATTTGGACTTAGAATATTCTTCACAAGTTCAATTAAATTAATTAATTGGACTTAGAATAATTTTTAAATAAAAAACACTTAGAATAATTTCGAGAGTTTTCATTTATTTCACAAAATCCTTTCCGATTCGACATCATTCAACTGATTGTACGTGGCACGTTACACTACAATCATTGCCTATTCGTATTGCCGTATTGGTACCATAACATACAGCTGAACCCCCCTTCACGGCTTCACTCGTTGTTTATTTACAATAAAATAATTTATTATTATTGTATTTATTTATATAGTCTCAGAACTCAGTATATTCACTGCATTGACCTGGTCTATATTAATAACTTACTTTGCTTACATATTATTGTACTACTATAAATTACAATATTACCAATGTACCTAAATACCTAATGTAAAACATTTACAAATTACCTACTGTCCACAATACGTAGATATTTCATTCATAGATTTATTTTGCTCAAATCTGTGGTATCCAATCTTCTTATGTTATACACAGAATAAAGAATTTATTTTAAATTATTAATAAACATGAATTATAATTTGAGTACCTAGTGGTAAAAACTAACATTTTTTATTCCTAGCACAATAGAAATAAATATATTATTATTTAAAATAAAACTTTGTAAGAACATTTTAATTTAAAAATACTCTGATTAATTAATCAATTGCAAATATTCAATCAATACAATTTAAGACAAATTACTTAAACCTACGTGAAAATGTGTTTCTTAATCTAATAATAATCTCAATAGGTAATGTACTTACTTTTTTCATAGTTTTCATCAATTTGCACGATTCGGTCCTTAAATTGTAAAACAATTTCTATCACCTTAGTTGGTGCCACAGCAGGTTTTCTTCCACTCATTATTATATCAATATTTTAAAAATTGTAAAAGAATTTAGCAAATTAACTGAATTAAAATATCAACAAGCCAACGAAAAAGACACTCCTCGACCACGTCGCACGTAATATTTATCAGCGAATGATGAATGTCTATGAATATCGGTAATTTTATTTTATTTTGACAAGATGATCAAAAATAAGTAAACACTAATATTATTATCGACTATTAATAAATTATATGCCTATTCCATTTTAAAAACGAACCTATCAGCTGAACGAAACTAGCCTTGTTCGCGCACCCTCACCTCCAAACGTAACCACCGCTATGTCAGTCGCTACGAAAATATAGCTGTTGTCTACATCCGAGATGTTCAAACTTTTTCATCCCAAGGCTCCTTTGAGTCTTCACAAAATATTGACGGCTCCCAAATTAAAAATGACAAAAAAATCAATGTTTGTGTGAATGTAATTTATATTTTATAATTTATACTAATTATTTATTACTCGTGACTAGTACTGTCAAATACGACTTACGCACTGATAATTTAACGATGACAGTCGATGGTTACAAACTTACAACATGGACTATTATTATTATAACTTTTTAGCCGCTATATTGCTATAATATAGTAACTGGTTGTAATAATAAAGTACTATAAATATAAAACTTCAATTTATCGCTATCGCTATAACATTATGGAAACAAATTAAAGCTATATTTAGCAAATGATTATTGTAGGTAGACAATTCAGCGTTTCCTAACCGGTGTGCCTCAATGATAATAATAAACGTTTTTTGTAAAAATATTTATTAGTTTTTAATTATATGACGTGGCTCCAGTGGTGTATTGGAGGGTATACGGGGGTAATTACCGTACAGTAAGAATACCGTATAGCCCCGTATACCTATAAGAATTTCAGTGATAAAAACAAAATGTTCTGTAAATTTGTAATCTTCATTTCTCAAAATTGATAAACCTGTGCGAGAGCTACAATTGAGTGCTCACAGTCTCACACTATTCACGAATCTTGTGAATTTTTTTATTTTAAATTAAAATGGACTAATGTTGTTTAGTATTATAGTGCGGTCCACGAAAAGTAGGCCGCGATCGTCATGCGCCTACCGGCAGTTTTTAGTGAAACCAGGGGTTCTCCGTTTGGGAGTATTATTATTATTATTATTATTTTATTATAATACAGATGATTTTCTGGCGGTATTTCATCGCATTTTAGTATACATTTTCGTAATTTTGATTTTATTGACTCGTTGGTATGTTATCACAAATAATAACAATAATTTTGTGTGGTTATGTTCTTATCGTCGTGAAAGTTGTACCGTGATTTGCGTTATAATATTTTTTGTGTTCAACTTTGGTTTTGTAATTAACGCGGGTTTTAAAGTTTGAATTTTTTTTTGCCTTATTATTAGTTATATTGTACAATAGAAGTTTACAGTTTTTTTACAGTTAAATATTTTTAACAATACATATTTTTAAAATGGCATTCAATCAAGATATCCATTCTCAAACGAAAAAAGTGATTTTCCATGTATACAATTATTTCAAGACGATAGTTGCTGATAAAAGTAAGCCAGAACTTTCAAATTTTTTTCAACAAACCCGTGATGTGACTGCTAAAGCGTGTGGTGTAAGTCTCGCTTGTGTAAAAAAAGTTTGTTCTGAAGCGAAAAAAGAACTCGAAGTCGGACCTTCTAACAAAATTGCTTTCAAATCACATAGGAAAAGTTATAAACGTGTAAAAGTAAGAGTTCTCTTGAAGATTTTGACAATGAAGTTGTCAGAAGAACTATACATAGTTTTTATGATAAAGGTGAATTTCCGACGACCGCAAAAATATTAGTGGCAATGCAAGAAAAAATTAATTACCCTGGCTCAAAAACGTCAGTTAAACGTATTTTACACAATTTGAACTTCAAGTATAAGAAGTGTAATGATGGGCGTAAATTTCTGATGGAGAGAAATGATATTGTTGCTTGCCGGGTAAAATTTTTAAGAAAATTGTACGAATTGAGACAGAATAATGACACAAGGCCGGTAGTTTACCTAGACCAAACATGGGTAAACCAGAATCATACGCAAGGTTACATATGGCAAAATCCAGAAAATACCGAAGGACTCAAAGTACCAATTGGAAAGGGTGCTCGACTCATTGTATGCCAAGCTGGTTCACCTTCATTTGGATTTGTTAACAATTCGAAATTGGTCTTTCAATGTAAATCGGGTAGTACGGAAGACTACCATTCGCAAATGAACGTGGACATTTTTGAAAAATGGTTTGTTGAAATGTTGGCCAATTTAGAAGAACCGTCTGTTGTGGTAATGGACAATGCTTCCTACCATTCTGTGCTAGCTGAAGAGTATCCCAGAGCAAACGCGCGAAAGGCAGATATTCAAGAATGACTTGAAAAAAAATGCATTTCATATTCACCGGTAGAAACATTGTGTGAACTACGTGAAAAAGTTAAAATGGCCATACCTCGAGAAAAAAAATATAAGTTTGATTCAGTCGCGTTACAAATGGTTCATGAAGTGGAAAGACTCCCACCTTACCACTGTCAGTACAACCCAATTGAGCTGATTGGGTGAAGTCGCAAAAAAAAACAGCACTTTCAAAATGGCAGATGTTGAAGTGTTGGTAAATAATGCCTTAGATGAGATAACTAAAGAGGTTTGGACAAAGTGTGGTGAACATTGCAATAAACTCCAAGATGCAGATTTCATAAAGGAAGGGTTGAGGGATGAAATATTAGAGCCCATCATACTTATAATAAATCCTGATGACAGTTCTACTGATGAAGACGAAAACGACGATGATGAATTACCTTATTAATTTTTATTACGACGACGACTTTGTAACTATTTGTAAATATATATTTATTTTTATTATTATTATTGACTTATTTAATTATAAAAAGCGTAAAAAAAAATATGTAATAATATAGTCGAATGTTTACTTTAATATGATATTTTTTTATTTTACATTATATTGTACCTACATTAGATGATTTGAAATTATATTAGGCGGGAAAACGTTTGGAAACCAATACCGTAAATCGGCCGGTAGAAGCGTGACGATCGCGGCCTACTTTTCGTGGACCGCACTATAGTTTAGTATTATTTTACTTGATTTTTTTTAGCGATCGATAACGATAGGCGCGCGTGTGTGCTAGTTATAATGAAAGGGAACCCGCATCGCCGCACCGTCGCGTCGATCATTATCGATAATATATTGTATATCTATATAGACCAAGTTGGTCAGATAAGCCTTTTATAATTTTGTATTCTTGTTTTTATATATTTTAATAATATGTTAGTCTACAGCAGTGGTTCTCAACCGGTGTGCCGCGAAAAATGTTATTAAATTTCGAAAACAGTATTTTCGGCGAAGTTATTGTGATTGTCAAGTGCGTTAGTGTGCACATCTTCTCTGATGCGTCATGACAATTATGTCATCCCGTCGTTCGTTATTATTATTTTATATGATATTAATAACTATAATATGATTATTATAACAATTGTAATATACGTAAACGCAATACAGTCCTCGACGAAAAGTGTTTATTTTATTATATAGTTTTTTAGCAACACAACAACTAATTTGTTATAAGAAAATTAAACATTCAATTCGTTTGCCTACTTTGTAGTTTTTATGATTAATTTTGTGATATGTGAGTAACAAAATACAATTCTCAACACTTGGAATAAAGTACCTACTCAACATTTTAGTTCATATTTTGACTATTTTGGTTTTAAAGACCATAATATATTTAATTTTAAGAGTACATTTAAAATAAAAAGACATGGTTTAATGTGTTTATGTTTTTCATTGAGTTAGTTGTTGAAAAGTATTTGTATATTTGTAATCTGATAATTAGAATAGAATTTGGTTGTTACTTCATTCGAGCTATGTACACTCTACATAGTGATTTGTATTATCACACTGACACACTGTCACTGATTTGATTCCACTTACATGCGTAGGTATACGTTTATTCTAGCGATTATCATACATATACCGTATAATATTTCCTTTGCGAATTATTAACTTTTTGTTTGTAACTACATTTTGTTATGATTTAATAACCGGTCAAAACCGATATGTTTTTATGATTCTCTATATACACGGCGGCAGCACCAGTGCCGAAAACCAACGACTGTTGACCAATAACCGAACGATCAATATCCATCGTCTGGATAATCAGACAGTGATCGGCGGCTCAGCCTATGTGCCTAAGAGCGGTTCATTCTTATGGAACAGAATAGAGAATACTGGAGTTTAATATTGTTAAAATAGGTTTAAAAAATGTAGAACAAGCTAAATATTATATTAAATAGAATAAATTTATTAAATACAAATTACAAATAGCCACAAAAAGTTGTTATAAAATACCTAATTTACTTATATATTTACTACCTATCAAAAAAAAGACACCGATAACACTTGGAGTGAGCTACTTGGCCATTTGTCCTAGTCATTTACAACAACCATAGGTCGGCATATTTAAAAATTATAATAAGTCTTATTTTAACTCATTAAGGTCATTGTAATAAATCATAATATTGATATTTTGATAAATAATAACTGATAACCGAACAGCCCTTGTGTCAAAGTGGAGAGTTGATACTTACGCTTAGCGCTCATAAATTTAAATTTTAGACACTGTTACACTGGCACTCTGCAAAGTGGTTACTTTATAAAAGTAAGAATTATCCTATATGAATGTGGGTGAAAAAAATGTTGAGTCGGTGAATCTGTGAGATGTTGCCCTGGTCTAACAAAAACTGAAGTTACGCCAATAATATTTCATATAATCATATTTTATCGAATTATCATGATTCCAATAATAATTCTACTATAATATTCTACTAAAGGTATAGAAGCGGTTTAAAAGTATTAAATATAGCACTGCAAGAACAAGACATAGGGACAAATTATTAAATTAATTTAATCTTCATGAAAAGTAGGTCAAACAAATGTTTAAAACTGAATAATAAATTATTTTATTACACACATTATGCCCCCGTGAGAATTTACCAATTGGGATATCGCCTAAAATAATGAAAATATTATAACTCTGTTTTATTTATTAGAAGACAAGGATGGACAAGAACTACAACTATTTCATATTTTAATTTAATTTAAAGTTTTGGTAAAAATACTAAATAAAATAATTGTTCTGATAAGACTTATGTAATTCTACAAAGTCGAATAATTTGATAAAATTCACACAGCATGTGAAAATAAAATTAAGTAAATATTCTGTAAAAAGAGCTTAATAGATAAAAAATCAGAAAAAATCTGTAATATAAAAAAAAGTAGTTTTATTAAGTTAAATACATAACTTTCTAATATTGAATATTGTGTGATTTTCGCGAAAATTTTACACTTTGAATTGAATAAAGACCAGATTTTTGTTCATCTGTAACCCAAAAAAGGTGCTATTAAAATGTTGAAATTTGCAAAATCGTGAAAAACCAATCATATTAGGAATTAGGTAACAAATCTTTAATTATAGGTATTTCAAATTTAATTTTTACTGTTACTTATTTTTATAATATTATAATTTTATTAGTATTGGCATTATATTAAAATAAAATAAAATAATTATAAATTTAAAATTATAAAATTTAAACTGATTTACAATATCGAATATTCGACTTTCCGGGAAAACCTTTAGAGCAGGAATTCCGGGGTTTGAGGCTGGAATTGGCAGGAATTGAGCACTAAAAATTGGCGTTGGAAAAAGTTAAAAAAGTCGAATCCCGACCTTGAGGGGTTGGAGAAACGTTTCCCCCGCCGCAAATACAGTTTTTAAATTTTTACGGGAACGGTTTTTGAGCAGGAATCCCGGGGTTTGCGGCAAGAATCAGCAGGAATTGAGCACTAAAAATTGGCGCAAAAAAAATTGCAAAAAGTCAAATTTTGAAGGTGGGTGGGGCTGGGGTAACGTTCGTCGCATAAGCTGTATCAAACGTTTTTTGGTATGATTCCAATTTTTTCTGTTTTTCGACAATATACAAGTCAATACAATGTTCTAATTGTTTCAAACGATGAAGATCATTATGAGATAATGTTAGGTATGTAATTATAATTAGAATATAAAACTATAGTTGATTGGTTTACATTAATAGAGTAGAAAAAATTATCAGCTATCTTAACACGTTTACAACGAGTATGCAATTTTTCGATAATTGTATTAAAATTGTTTTCGCACATTAACTTACACCACTGATCAAGATCTAACGTTACAACTTTTATAGTTAATTTACATTCTAATAATATAATAATTGAAATTTGCTTATTAACTAGAAGTCCAACGGTTACACTTTTCTTACTAAAAGGACGAATATCGAACACAGATTTTGATACAACGATTGATGGATTCATATTGATAAAATAAAAAAAACAGTAAACAGTATTTTTTTCTAGAAATATGAATATGATCACTAGACAGTTTAGCTCAAACTAACAAGTTTTCTTAATCCATACATGTTATATACTAAACAAATGTAAAGTTAAAAAAGAAAAAAAGAAAAAAAATGTGAACGTATAGTGTCTAGTTGGATAAACAGTAAAGAGTTATTATTAGGGCCCGGAAGTTCATGCATTTGCATGTTTTTTCTAAGTGCATTAAAAAGTTGCTGGATGAGCGACAAATTTGAAAATCAACATAACGAGTTCAAAAATAAAATTTTAGTTTGCATATTTTCGCATATTTTGAGGTTTTTACAGAAATATGCATATTTTAAAATAAAATTGCATTTTACTGCATTTACTTGTGTTATTTTTTTTATATGAATAATTTAATATTATTCTCGATAATTCCGATAACATAATATCCGTAGAACTATTATTTGTGGAAACATCAGTAAATTGAATCCCTTGTATACAGGTAATTCAGATAATTCCAAGTATTCATAAGTTCATAATATGATTTTAATAGATTTAATGATTATCGCGACTCGCGATTGCCGCGATAGCTGATTACAAGAACAAGTTCTAACGACGGCGGCGAATGGCGACGAACGGTAAAGTCGCTATGTATGGTGCGCTATATTTAAAAATGTTTGTTTTTCTCGTACGTAAAAACCGCGGCAGTAAAATCGTTCAGACCTGACGGCGACAATTTATACCACACTATCGCAGTGTGGCGAGACAGTTTTGTGCGATCGTTTCTAACTTAAAACGTTAAGTTTTGTTTTTATATCGGTTTCCAATTATTTTAAAATGCCAAAATTAAAAGTCGGGTCGAATCGAATTTATAGTTATGTGGCCGAATTTGGTGAACATATATTTGCATCCGATGGAGGTGTTTTATTTTGTAAAATGTGCGAAATAAAGGTAAACAGTGACAAACGTTTTTGCGTGACTCAGCATTTAAAAACTGATAAACATGCTCGAGCTGCTAATCGTCAAGCTAATAAAAACAGTTCAACACAATCGCTTATTACGACTCCATCATCACGAAAATCTGATTTTAACAAAGATTTATGCAAAGCATTGTTAAAATCAAATATTCCTTTAGAAAAACTAAGTAACACCCATTTTCGCTCGTTTCTAGAAAAGTATGTGAATAAAGACATTCCTTCCGTGTCTACGTTGAGAAAAACCTACATCGAAGACTGCTATCATGAAACGATGGACGAGATAAGAGATCAGGTGCAAAGTAAAAATATTTGGGTGTCGATTGATGAGACGACTGATTCAGAAGGACGATATGTTGCGAATGTTATAATTGGCACGTTACCAATAGATGAGCCTGGTAAAATTTTTTTACTTGCCTCGGAAGTTCTGGAAAAAGCAAACCATACTACAATCAGTAAGCTTTTCGACAAGGCACTTTTTTCATTATGGCCCAAAGGAATACAACATGACAACGTTATTTTGTTTATTACCGATGCAGCACCATATATGGTGAAAGCTGCAAAATCTATACAGGCTTTTTACTCTAAAATGATACATGTAACCTGTCTGGCTCACGGTCTACATCGAGTATGTGAAAAAATTCGAATAGAATTTCCTAAAGTCGACGAACTTATATCCAACATGAAAAAAGTATTTTTAAAAGCACCAGCTCGCATTGAATTATTTCGACGAGAAGCCGCTGATACACCATTGCCCCCTTCACCAATTATAACTCGCTGGGGTACCTGGTTGAAAGCTGCCATATATTATTCCGAGCATTTTAAAACAATAAAAAAAGTGGTTAATATGCTTGATTCTGATGATGCCGTGGCAATTGAAAAAGTAAAAAAAATTATAAGTGATCCAAATGTTCAATCAAATTTAATTTTTATTCACACAAACTATGGTTTTTTATCTTTGGCTATTACCCGTTTAGAAACTCGAGGAATACTTTTAAATGAAGCAATTCAAATTGTAGATAATGTCATTGAGAAATTAAAAGAAATCAAAGTACCAAAAGGCGTTATAATTTACAATAAATTGAAACAAATTATCGAGAAAAACGAGGGTTTCAAACACTGTCAAAAATTTCGAAAATCATGTCAGGAGAAGAAACAATAATAGATGGCCTTCCAGAAGATCTTCAAGTAAATGACTTCATACATTTTAAATATGCGCCAATTTCTTCTGTTGACGTAGAAAGGAGCTTTTCTGTTTACAAAAATATATTAACTGATAATCGCCGTTCATTTATGTTCGAAAATTGTCAAAAACTTTAATTGTGAATTGTAATTCTTGAAATTCTTAAAATAAATATATACCTATTAATATATTATTTTAATTATTTATATTAACTAAATTAAGCATATTTCCATATCTTTTAATTATTATAACGAAAAAAAATTAATCTTAAAAAAACTTAAATGCATATTTAGCGCATATTTTAAAGATTTTAAGCGCATATTTGCATGCATATTTTGATAGTTTTTAATGCATGAACTTCCGGGCCCTAGTTATTATACTTACCTACCTAATTCGATAGAACCTGAAACATTTTTTAAAAATCATTAACACATTAAATTTAAATTAGACGCGTTATCCCACTAGGCTATACGTTCACGAGGTATTAAATAAGTTATTAACACATTTAAGTTTATTAAATTCAGATTTTTTTTTTTTTATTGAAATATAAAAAGTTAAAAAAATTATTTATTTAATGAACTGAACAACAGTATCATATAACCTAGATCCACAATCACAATCACAAATATCGATAATCTTACCATATTTTTTTTACTACATTTTCAACAAACTGATTTCCTTTTGATAATAATACAAAAACATATTTCGGATTCCATCTTGAGTGTTCAATCCATGGATTATCTTCTTTTTCCCAATGATGCAATATAAGACCACAGCAAAAACATTCAACAATATCTTTTTTCCCTGAATATATAAAACCGCTTTCAGCTAATGAGTATTTATCTTGAGATGAAGTCAACGGAAATAAATTGAATGTTTTCAATCTTGATATAAATGTAGTAAATTTGGATATGTAGGATATGCATTTTTTCGTACTAACGAAACAAGTGAATAAAAACTGTTGTTAATTTGTTGAAAATTCATTTTTTATAAAAAATAAAAAAACTGAATTAAACTTGATTAAAAATAACAGAACCTGATTGAACGATGGTTGAATATTAACTGAACTGTCTGAACTGGAATGAATTAAATAAAACGACTTTTATCTATAATTTATTAAAATGAAATTACAGTGTAACCTGAATGTTTAACTTACAAGGGAAATAAATAGTGTTGAAGTGTGTATACACTGTTTAAACTTTATGTGTAACAGGGGAAAAAATAATTGGTTTAAGGGGGAAACTATACCTTAAATTTTAAAAATCTCCGCAGTCAAAAGTGCGCAGAACATACATTTATGGTGTTTGAAAATCAGTGTTTTTTACTGGTACTGCGGAGAAAAAAAAAGCTTGAGGGGAAAAATCCTCCTTACAATTTTACAATCTCCGCAGTCAAAAGTGCGCAGAACATACAAATGTATACTACTAAAAATCTCTAGATTAACGTTAACAAAAAAAAAAAATAATAAAATCAAGTAGTTATGATATATATCCCTCGTAAACTTGAATATTTCCTCTACATAATGGACATGTGTTAAAGCCTTCTTCTATCAGTCGTGTGATACAAGTATTACAAAATGTGTGGCGACAAGGCACTATAGTAACAGTCACCATTTCCTCGTAACAAATTAGGTATGCATACTTCTAAAATCACTAAAAAAAAAAATCATTATTGATTATAATTAAAAAAAAATAAAATTGTAATAATTGTTTTATCTTACTTACATTGGCAGGAATAGGACGTAGATTGGGCTCAGGTGAGGGAACACGTAGTTCTAGTTCTAAAAGCAATATTTATTTTACTACTAGAAGAAATTCCCTGCAAAACTTTTATTAGTTTTTGGTCATAATATTACCTTCCTCGATATTTGCAAAAATTTCTGCACATCCGACTCTTGCGTTCAATCTTTCTAGACCTCTACCGTTGCCTTGTATTCTGGATCCACGATGACCACGATTTCCTAAAGTTTGAAATAATGTATTTAATAAAGATTTTAATTTTTAAGTATTTTAAAATTCTAAATTTACCTCTTCTACGCACATCCCTCTGATCTCTAAGATTCTGTACAACCACTGAACCCACTGCAGGTACTTCAACCAACGGTGGTTGTACAGCCTCTTCTGGTTGTTGAACTATTGGTGGTTGAATTGCATCTGGTACCTCTTCAACTATTGTTGATTGTACAGCTGGTTGTATGATTAGTGGTACTGGCATTGGTCGTAATAAGATCTGAGGGCCTCTGTGATAATTGACTTGGTGGTACAATTGGTCTAGGATTTAACCCCTGAAAAGCAAGTACTGTAAGTAAAAAGTTAATAAAATAAATATAACCAACTCATATATAATTAAGTTATGAAAATAAATTACTAGGTTGAAAATCTGGTTCACCGATTTCATTCCTCAAGATTTGTTCACTGGAGTATGAAACATTTCTTATGAAATCTTGAAGACTATAAGTGGCGTTCTCCACATTAGCCCATCCGTTTTTTATTATCATGTTATTCGTGGATGCAGGGTCGGACTGGCTAGTATGGGCCTCACCGGCAATTCGCTTACAAAGGGCCTCGACAATTATAGTCATAAATAATAATTCACATGAAAAAGATGATTATTTTTTTTCACCAAAAAATATCATTAATAAATAAACTTAATAATTTATAATAATTGTAACAATTATTGTTACTCAAAACAAACATGTTTATCTTTATTTTAAGGTTAGTAATTACTTAGGATAGAAATAATTAAAAAAAAAATAAATTCTAAAATAACAATTTTTTAAGTTCATTGGATGTATTTGCTAGTTTATCGATTATATCTTCATAGTTCCATTCATTAATAATGTCTGCCTCAGAATTTATTAATATAAAGGATTCCAACAAGTCTTGACCAATAAGTGATCTGAGTCGAGTTTTGATAATTTTAAGCTTAGAGAAAGAACGTTCACATGAGACTTGGGTAAAAGAAAGTGTTAATAAAGTTTCATATGCAATATATAAATCTGAATATGCACTACTATGTAAATTAAAATCTTTCAATAATTTAATTGCACATTGAATACACTTTTGATCAATAGAACAATGTGTTAAAGTCTCATCTTCATCATTTTCTGAATCAGAATCATAGTTGTTATTTTCTGATTCAACAGCAGTGACTTCATACTCTGTATTATTTGAAATATTATGATAAATGGATGCAAAAGATATTAATTGATCAACTAAACCATCTCGTTCAACACCACTTATATTTGCCAAAGACTTTAAAGCTCCTTGTGGGATCACACTTGCATCTTCATTTAATCTTTTAAAATTTCTAGGATCCAAGTATGAAGCATCTTGCATAATTTCATTTGAATCACCAAACCTTACACTGATTTGTCTAAATGCAGTATCAATTACAACTTGGTAGACATTAACACGAAACTTGTGTTTATCATTTTCAAAAGCACTTACTGATTCATCTGTTGCAGTTTCATCATACATTCTTTTGACTTTCCGTGATCGTTTTTGTGATGAGTTGTCTCGATTTCTAATTCAATTTCATTTTTAGTTAAAATATCATTAACAGAAGTTGAAAATGATAATGCGGCTCTAAAAATATTATCAAATGTTGATATTGAATCTTTTGCCATATGAGATAATTGTTTTTGTAAACTTTTTAATATTTGATGTGCTGTTAAATAGTCCAATGATACAGTTTGAAGATATTTACTTATAGGTGTAGTGTATTTAAATAATGTTTTAAAAACAAAAGCTATAAGAATTGTGTCAAATTTTAAGAATATTTGCAAAATAGATTGAGCCTCAAAACTAACTTTAGATTCAAATTGATCACTGTTTGCTATATTATGAAGCGTTTTTAAAAGCACAACATACCTTTTTACATCAAATATAGTTTCAAGCGCTTTGTCTTTAGCCCACCATCTAGTAATTCCAATTTTTTGTAATCTTCTTAATGTCTCACGTCCTTCAACCAATTGTTCTAAATTTTCAATCCATTTAGATGTACGCTTATAAGAATTCCCAATAAAAACTGCTACCTTTTCTAATAATCCAAAAAATAATCGTGCTTCTAAGCAACTTGAACATGAACCAATCATAACTAAATTAAGTGAATGAGCATAACAATGTGTATATATCATTGAAGGAGACACTTCTTTTAACGCTGCTTGGAGTCCATTATATCTCCCAGACATATTACTAGCACCGTCAAAAGCTGAACTGATTATATTTTTAATATCTAATCCTAAATCATTCAACATAGTTTTGACCAATTCAAAATATTGTCTTCCTGCAGTATTACGGATAGGAGTCATACATAATAATCGCTCATGTACAATACCATTTCGTACATATCTAACACAAATTGCAACTTGATCTATTACTCCAACATCTTGGCATGAGTCTACTTCTAAACTAAACTTCCATGCTTCTTTTACTTGAGAAATAATGGCTAATTTAATTTGATTACCACAAATATTAATAAGTTTATTAATTGTTGTTTTAGATAAAAAAGTTACCAAGTTTCCACGCCCTTTAGTATTATGATGAGTTTCTTTTCTTTTTTTACTTGCTTCTATTGATGTAACAACATGGCGACCAAGGACAGGATCATATTTTGCAAGAAGTTAAACTAGTGCAAGAAAATTTCCATGGTTAATATTATTATTTTCAAGTGAAAATGCTGCTTCATGTTTTCCTCTGAATGCCAAACCCTGAATTCCAATAAATTTAATAATATCTATTATTCTTCGTAACACAAGCCGTCTTTCTAATACATCTGCACTATGTTTTTTTGTTAATAAAGACTTGGTACATTGATTTTTACTTTGTAATAAAAATGACATGAGTGCCGTTTCATGAGTACTGCTTTGTTCGTGTAATTCAACTTGATTATAAACATGTTTTGATGATGGTGTTATACCCTGAGTAAATGGACTGGTTCTATCAGTGTAGCACAAACAGGTAACACAATACATTTTATTGAGATGGAGTGAATAAGAAAGCCATTTTCTTTGAACCATAGTTTGATTTGACATTATTCGATAATATAAACGACATGCTTTAAATGGTAAATTATGAAGATCTCCAGAAGGTTGAATTGGATGGTTTCTTAGAAAACACAACTTATCACTAGCACTAGCATAAATAATGTAATTTCTTCGATGGCTTTAGGATCAAGAGATGTGGTGTTTGAGACTAGAAAATATAAATAAATTAAAATTAATACAAATATATATTTTTTATTTTTATTTAATATTACCTGATTTATCTTCTTCATTAATATAAGGACTATTAGATTTTTTGTCAGTATTAATTTGGTTTTCTGAAAATGTATAATAAAAATTATTATTCATGTAACTAACATATAAAAATATTAAATAGTAGGTAGGTATTACTAAGTTTTCAATACATTAATTTGAATGGATAATAAGTATCTAAAAATATTACCTGATTTATCTTCTTCATTAATGTAAGGACTATCAGATTGTATGTCAGTATTAATTTGGTTTTCTGAAAATATATAATAAAAATTATTATTCATGTAACTAACATATAAAAATATTAAATAGTAGGTAGGTATTAATAATTTTTCAATACATTAATTTGAATGGATAATAAGTATCTAAAAATATTACCTGATTTATTTTCTTCATTAATGTTAGGACTATCATATTGTATGTCAGTATTAATTTGTTTTTCTAAAAATATAAAATTTAAATATTATATACCTAATAAAAATTTTTGTTATGTAAATATATAAACATAAATATTATTTTATTAATTTTTACATACTTGGCTTTACTTGGCTGATTGTCCTAATATAATAATATAGTTGAGATTAAAAATTAAAAATTATTTACTTATTTTTCACGTGCATTAGTTATTATTTTATTAATACAATTTATAATTCACATTCAGCAGTATATATATGTGTATTATAATGCTACGACCACATATTTTTTTTAATGTTCGAATATAATAATAATGAATAATGATCAGTCAACGTAGTATATTGTACCATAGGATTGTATTTATAAAAATAAAATGTATGTTTGGCCAAAAAACAAGTTACTTTAATCAGTTTAATTATTATTAGCTTAAATACAAAGAATACGAACATACTAAATAAAAATAGTACCATTTTCTTAAAAATACTAATAATCGCTAAATCGCGGACTCAATAAAACTCTATTTGGACGTAGCAAAAAAAAAAAAAAACATGCTATTGCATATAAATCCTAGTCATGGTATTAGTTATCTTATAATATACTTACGGAAAAAAGAATTTAGTTTTTGTTGACTTGGTAACAAACCACAAGCAATCAAATCGTTTCTTCGTTTTGCTGAACGTTTAGAAGCTCCAGATTGAAATTTACGTTTATCCATGGTTAAAAAACTAAATATTGGTAATAGAAACACCGTGTATTAAATAAATTAACAAGATCAACTGAGATTCGTATTACACAAACCGAAAATTGATAATGAATAATAATAATTTCAGTATACATTCGTAGCGTTGTTTGCTGATTGCAATATTTCTCAAACCAACGATACTTTAGGTTTACAGTTCTAAAAATAAATGTCTACCTCCAAAATCCCCATTGATAAATAAATTATTATTTTTAATTGGTACCGAATGCCAATAACATAAACTTTAAAACATCTTACATTCTACGTGATTACGTCACAAATATGTTCTGTTCGTCTAAAATACTATACTGTATTTATGTTTAATTATTCTTATTTTATAAATGTACATTTCATGACGTTTATGTGTACTTTATAATAATGAATTTTCCGTTCATTATGAAGGGCCCCATATACTTTTACAGACAAGGGGGCCTCACTGGCTATTGCCAGTCTATTGTATTGGCCAGTCCGACCCTGCGTGGATGCATCCGATAAGTCACACGTCTAACCTATTAATTACAAATAAATCACATGTTGATACATTTGTATATAGATCATAATTCATTAGCTACTTATTTTATTTTATTAATACTAATTATTTTTCAGAATCAAAGTTATCACAATTTGTCCAAATTCATATTTAAGACATTTAGACACCGAGGAGTATAAGACCTTAAAGGGTATAGTTTTTTTATATATATCATTATATCAATCATGAGTACCTAGGATGCATATAATTGCTTATACATATTGCTAAACCATACATTGCTAGAGACCCGTAGGAAATAGAGAGCTCTCATTGGTCCTATTACATTTGTGATAACATGATAAAGTTATCAATATTTTCAAATCTGATGCTTTTTCTAATTAGATATTTGTTATTAGATATAACTTATTTTGTTATTTTACCATTTAACCTTTAACAATTTTACCATAATTTTAATTTTAAAGGTTAGTTTAATTATTAGTTCTTCATAGTTCATACATAATTCATGTATATGTAATGTACATATTCTAGTCAATTTCTACAATTTTTACAATTCATGATAATAATAAAATATAAGATCTCCAGTTAAAATTCAAATTTAAATTAAGTGTATATATACTATACATATTATAGTCAGTTTTAAAATACTAAAAATTAAAAATAAATTTTAAAATTACAAATAGGTATTTAAAGTGAACCATGACTTTTAGCATTAGGTTGATTACAATTGATATTTTGGTTCAAATTCTTTTCCTTTTTTTAGCAACATTTTCTCCTAATGGAGGTCTACCAGCTAATAACCGTTTGCTACCTTTTGTTATACCTGCACTTCGTCGAGCTATTGTGGTAGGTTGAACCTTAATAGTTGCACCATCTCTATTTCTCAATGGTACACAATTCCCTGCTGTATGTAAAAAATTTCCCATTGCCCTTTGCTTTTAATTTTTTTAAGCCTTTGTTCTAATTTTTTTATTCCCGTAGACGATGACCCATATGAAGTATTACATAGGTTAATAAGTTTAATACATTTTCAAATTTGCTTCTATCAGTTGGTTCTGAACTGGAACATGGTATGGGTTCTATTAAATTTAATTGTTGTACATTTTTATCATTATTAATATTTGATTATTAATTTCTGTCTCATTTCTTTGTTCTATTACAGCTTCTACTTTTAAAAATGGATCATAAAATGACTTATCCAAGACTTGTTCTCTAAAGGCAATTTTAGCTATATTAAAACAGTCTGTAGCAGTTATAGAAGGAAAATGATCAGATTTAATATTAAAAATTGAAAAATAGCATACTGATGTTTACAAAACTTTGCAGCCAAGGCACTAGAGCATGAACAAAGACCACATTTAATATTAACATAATATAATAATGTTTGTTCTTGTTCACTTGGCACTAAAAACTCATAGTCATTTTCTTGTACAATCTTATCTTTTTTTAAATATGTAATTTTCTTCATCATTTTTTGTAACATTAATGTGATTGAGGAATTTCTACTGTCCTCAAATTCTCTTAGTCTTCTTTTATATAATCTTCTAAAGCTGTACTAGTTAAATCTATTAAAGCTAACACATTATACGCTTTTACTCTACCTAAAACATGATCTTTATAAAGTCTAACTGCTACTTCACAGTAATTGTTAGTTACATGACCTCTAGAATAACTGTCCCTAAAACATATACACCATTTTTCTTTATATGTCCAAAATTACACAAATATTTTGTCCATTGAGGAAACTCTTCATTTTCACAACCTTTTTTGTAAGCATTTTCTGCATCAATTATATTATCGGCATATAAAATATTTTGAAATAATTTCATTAATGGTTTACGTTTTTCAATAGGAATTTTATGAGCTGAATCCCACAACCACCGCCAAACTACTTGTAAGACATGGAATGTACAAAGTAACGTGTTACTTTTTGGCCAAACATTATTGATGGCATTAATTTCAGCTGAGCTTTGATCAGTCAGAAATAAATTGGGATATCCCTGTCCACAAAAACTTTCTAGAACAGCTTCATTTATGAATTTAAATCCTTGACAATAACACTCATACGTTTGACCTTTGTTAAAATGATGGCTAAAGGCACTGCACCCGCAAGACTTTGGGCACATAATAAATGTTATTGAATGATTCAAAGGATCACATGCACTTGTGGTGTCTACAAATATTATTTCTTTAGCCTCTTTCATTTGATGAGCTCTTCTCATAATGGGTGTTATAACAATTACGGCAAATGGATTTTCTTTGAATAAAACAGTAATGCCATTTTTACTGTATATTTCTTGTTTTTTTTTTAGTTTCTATATTAAAATAAAAATAATAAATCTACATTAATATGTATGGTAACCTTACTTATTTTTATTATCTGTATCTAATATTATGTAAGTATACTATTATTATATATATTTATATAGTATGCTATAATTAGATATTTACCTCAATTAATCCATCACCACTACGTGGACCTAAATTCAAACTTCTCCAAATATCATGCCAATAACGAACCGTACGATAACATGGATTAATGCCTCCATTAGCAAAATGTTCCAATGTGAAATCCTCTTTTAACTCCAATAATTGTTCATGATATTTTTGTGATTCAGCTATACCCATTCCAGAATCAAAATACTCATAAAACATATTTTTTACATCATCACCAGCCAGAATAAATCTGAGACTTTCAGCAGATTTTATCGTATGGGTATGATGATTATATATTTCTATACAACATACTAAACCTTTCTGTAATATAAATATACATATTTATTGTAATGCTTGTATTATTATTATTATTATTTATTTCCAATTATTAAGTGTTGTTAATTTTTAAATCACATCATTAATTGGAAAATATTGAGGATGTATTGTTTACAATACTATATCAGAAACAGTGTAATACAATATAGACTATTATTTGTTAATAAATAATGAACACAAATTAATTAATTTTATATATTTCTATGTAACATTAAACCTTTCTGTAATATAAATATTAAATATATATTTATTGTAAAGCTTGTATTGCTATTGTTTATTACCAATTGTTAAGTACATATTAAGTGTTGTTAATTTTTAAATCACATAATTAAAATATATACAGTGTAATACAATAAAGACTGTATAATACAGTCTGTATTATTTGTTAGTAAATAATGAACACAAATTTAAAGTACCAATTTATTTAATAAATTTATTTTTATCAGTCAGACATAACATAAATTGTTTACATTTTAAAATCTTAGAAATGTTATGGCCTTATTTTACTATGACTTGAATCTGTAAAAATGTAGAATTCATTTTTATTTCACAAATTTAACACATATTTGGAGTCTGCAAAAAAAAACTAATTGCAAAAATTAAAATTAAAATAGTATCAGAATAATATATTACCATAGATGATCTGGACAAATTCACAAGCTAAACAAAAAGACAAAAAAATTAATTATGAGTTTAATTGAATTTATAAATACCTTAATAAATGGATCTTTCTTCCTTGTAGATACTGTGTCCAGTTTAATAACAGTCTTAACATTAGCTGGACATTCAGCATTTTTCGAAAGGCCTTTTTGATTTTCAGATATACTAGGCTTCTGAAATCCACTATGTTGACAAACAAACTTTTTCTAAAAATGTTTAAAGATGCTTTTCAGTTAAGATTTCTACAACATAAATAGTAATGTAAAAACACTATAAAATACTTACGAATACACAATTCGCTGCCCATTTGGAACACTAGTTCGAACGTTCCAATTTAAATAATTTACTTTACCAAACTCAGCAACCCACACACTGATGTCTTCCATAGATTTCACATCACATCTCAAAATTATATTTACATTGTCATCTTTGACAATTTCATATTTAAATGATGGTGGATACATCATTTTATTAATTAATTAAAAATGTTAATTAGCAAATCTATTATAATTAGAAAAAGCATCAGATTTGAAAATATTGATAACTGTATCATGTTATCACAAATGTAATAGGACCAATGAGAGCTCTCCATTTCCTACGAGTCTCTAGCAATGTATGGTTTGCTTATATGCCGCCAGGATGCACGGCCGACAACTTGGCTTTAGCAACGAAAAAGCAATATCAATTGCAACTCACTGGCTAAAACAAAGTATTTAAACATTTTATTTATATTTTATATTTTTTATTCATATTTTAAGCTATTTATTTTTAGACAACTTTATGTATTTATGTGTTAATGTAATAGCATATAGCCCAAGCACCGGACACTATAAGAAGAATATCAATCATAGTTTTGAAGCTTCCCTTCCCTCCTAATTAAAAATAATCAAGTCACGTTAATTTAGAAATTTAAGTAAATTGTTCTCCTCATTATTTTTTCTCTCTCTCTAATCCATGCACAACATGGTGAATTTTTGGTCTGCAGAATCAGTATTGTAGCATTTTTTTTAATTTCTATGTAAAAGATTACAATAATTTATAAATGCTCATATATCTTTGAAGAATTAAAATATTGTAAAAAAAAATAATTTGTATGAAATAGAGTTAGGTACTAATTTTAGTTTTGATAAAAGATCATTTCACACAATATTAATGCTAATAACACAATTGGACAAAAAAAACTTGCTGAATGCAACGTTGCTTATGGGTCTGAGAGAAAAACAAACTGATATCGTACGTCCACTAAATATAGTATGTTTACTCAAACTGTAAAGCTTTACTTGCTGTAAATTCTTACTGGTCAAATCATTTCTTGAACGGCCCTCTATTGTTATCAAGTGTTCTACAATTTTAATTTAAAAATAAATACAAATTTATGACTGTTATAAATTAATATTTCTTTCAGAGTCTAATTAAATGTTACCATAAAATTGATAAAGAGACGGATGTTGACCCATTCATCTGAGAAGAGAAGCTATTAGCAAGTTAGACTCGATGAAATTATTGGTTCTGTATTGGAGTCGATACACTGTAAATCTTAGTGGACCAACAGTGTCCATCCAATATCTTTGAAAATACTGTATCAAATCATGCAGTTCCTCTCCAAGGTTGTAATCTCTCACTATTTAATTAATTATATTTCATTAAACAATAAAATAATATTTTTAGATCAATGAATTTTGTATGAGGCAACTAACCTAATTATTGACAACATCAAATCCTAATTGGATAGAAAAAAAACCACGGTGAAATCTGATTTCATAAGCCGGCAAATGAGGTAAAGCCATGAGTTGAAAAAACATATTACTACTTAATGTACTAAAATAAAGAATGTGTTGGGAAAGAGAGAGTGTAATGTTGCCATAAAAACATGAAATATATTTAATTTGATTTAGACATTCAGAAATTAAATACATTATAATATTAAAAATTAAATTATTTCTAAGCTTTTCTTTGAATCAATTTTTTATTCATATTAAAGTCTCACACGGTTAAATTCTTCTTAACTTAATTAAGATATATATATCTTAATTTAGCATTTTTGACTAATATTTTATGATCTCTTTGGTGTCTGAAATAGTGAAGATGTGAAAGGGAGGGAATACTATGAAGCAGTCCAAGTTATGTGGGTAATATTAACGCTTTTAAACAATTTATCTATCAGATTATTTTGTTGCATCAATTAGATATCCTTAATTTAATTAACACCAAGCTTTCTGTTGCCGCCGCAACATAATTCTAATAAATATAAAATAACTATCGATATCGGACAGCTGGACACACACACACACACTATCAACTGTTACCATAATATTTATTTTTGTATGTACCTATTTGAATGTGTCTTATGAGTTACATAACATGTAGATTACACCGCGTTATCGTACGCCGCCGCCGTGCATCTGCTGGGATATATTAACGCGGCCGGCGAAATTATAAGGATTCAGGCCGGCCTAGTCGTAATAAATTAATATTATTATAACTATTGTTTTTAGTCGTTTCTCCAGCGTTGATCAAAAACGTAAAGGTCCGTGCACTAATTGCCGCATTTTTATTATTGTATATTGAAAATTATAAGTTCGTGGGCGCGGATCGCCATCTTTTTTCACATTATATAATTCGTGGCGCTAATCGCCACTGTTTTAGTTTTAATATCATACATATTATATTACATTTGTGTGCGCCAATCGTCAAAAAACATTCTTATATATTTGTATTATATTATATTGTTTTATAGGCGCTAATCGTCACCTATTTTTTTATATTTATTATTGTATTTTTTGCCGGTGCTAATCGCCTTATTTATTTTAGTGTATTTTTTTCAATATTGTTTTACTATTTCTGTGTATGTGGAATTATATTATACAGGTTCTAGGACCAGCTGGCCAGTCTGCGCTCCACAACTGTGAGTTATATTTTTATTATCTTTTTATATATTGTTGGGCCAAAAGGGCCATGTCATAATTCTAATATTGTTTATTCTGTTTGGCCATAAGGGCCGCGCTATTCATTATATTATATTTTATTACCAATCAAATCATTTTTTGTTACCATTATTTCAACTTAGTTACCTTCTTGTGAGTTCTTTTTTTAATTATTGTAAACACACCACATATATACACACATAACACACAAATAATACACATAAACACACTACACGCATTACGTAGCTCGACAGTATTTGCTCGGCAATCCTGACCACATATGTTCGAGCTATTACACCACTACACACCCAGCTAGTCCTCGTATATTTAAGACCTATCCTACGTGTTAGTGGTCAACAATTAGGTCCGGAGTACGCATATTATTATTATATGCCCTAGGCCCGTCTACTTTCTATAAGAAATAATCGTGTTCATACAATAGAAACCATAAAATTTATAGGTGGGACATTGTTCATACATTTTACTGAAACTATTTTATCTATAAATCTACTAATCCAATCTATAAATTCAATTTCACTAAAAAATTACCATGCGTAAGATTATCCTTGCATTTTCATTAGCTCTAAGAATTCGAGCCAGATTATGTGTCCTCACGTAACGAATTATGCACTATAAAAAATAAATTATTCATATTTTTTTGTTTTTAACATTTTCAATTATTAAGGCCTCCACACACTGCAGCAGGATGATGGTAAATTGTGGCCAGTAGTATTTTACTGCTGCGATGTACCCAGACCTATAATGATAATATAGATTTTTGTTTGTCAACTAACTTGGACAAAATGAAACCAACATCCAGTATTGTTGGCTTCAGGAAGTACCCGGGCAATGGCATTCCTTAATCCTTGCTCAAAGTCGGTGATAATTTGAAGCTGGCCATAGTTCAAATTCAGTTGCAAATCATTTCTAAAATACTGTAGAACTCGACTGTATGAATCTGTCTGACGGTCAATTAGAAGTGCATGAACAATTGGTATTGCCTTAAAAATAAATGAAATATATTTACATTAATTGATACCTAATTGTTTTATTGTTTTAGCTATATACTAACCGCATCATTGAAAACTATTTGAATGGTAAATAGTTGTTCAATGTCAGGTGGTTGTCTCGGTCGAACTTGAAACATTCCATCCGTGCACACAGTTCCAACATAGATAAACATAAGATATATATTCATTCATTGTAGGAATGCTACATTTGTAAAGGCAATGCCAACAAAACGTACGGTACCGTCATTTCTGAACACTTCCAAAGGTCATTGGTAAAATTGATCTAGTGCACCGTTGACATACATTAGTCTCTGACTCCATTCAATCGAGCTCAAAATATTTAGCCAATTGCTCGATGAATCGGGAACTGGTGGACTAATACGACGCCTGGCTCTTGCTATAGCACGGTTGGCTGCGGGTCGGCCAATATCCATTGCTGCTTCTGGTTCCCTAATTTATGTATATTATATATTTATAAATAATAACTTACATTAAATAGTTATTTTTATTGTTCTTACATTTGAGTTTCTTGGTCGATAATTATGTTTGGTGCAATATTTTCATCTACACCTCTCTCTCTCAACTTATTAAAACATTGTCGAACACCTAATCCATAACGAGGTGCAGGTTCATGATTGTGGTCATGGCCTGCAGAAGTTATAATTTGTGCTCCAACGCGTGTAACCATTTTAGCTGTTACCATGCAGCCGTATCTTCTTCTTTCACATCATAAATATCTATATTCAATAAAATATAACTATTTGTATTAAAACATATTACATTCATGTAATTAATAATAATATGTAATTCTAATTTCTTAGTAGAGTGGCACCTAATCCATAAAAAGCTTTTATATATATATAAAAGATTTAATATTATTAGATCTAGTATTTATTATTTATTTAGACTATACGAATAGACAATAGTTTAAATTATAAATCTTAATAGAATTTAGATTAATATTGGTTTCGAAAATTGAAATCAAATATCCAACATATCTTCTAACTCAGAAACTTCTAACCCGCATTTTGATTTTGATATGTCAACATTTTCCGAACAATTGTCTGATATATAATTTACAGTATAAAAGGTCAAAGAAGATAACTCACGAAACAGAAGTTGGTATTCCACAGAACATTTCTTAGGTGTAGCACAAAATATCTCGAGAATTTGAATAAATTTATTATAGATAAATATAAATTTGAAATTTTCTATAAATACTCTTAATGTATTTGAATTTGTAATTAATTACTTTTTTTATAAAGTATTAAAATACACTATCACTCGAGTACTAGATACCTACCAACTGTACATCAGAGCAGTAACCTACTTCATCGCATTTTTTTCGATAACAAATAAAATAAAAAACGTTATAAAAATATTGATTATTACCTTGTATCTCTATTTACGGAATGTTGGTAAAATGCATATCCTCTATCATCGATAAAAACCCTTGAGCGCTCTCGAATTCCAGGAATTTCTCTCGATAGAGGAAGATTCTGACCATCGTCTAGTTCATCGCTGATGGGATTTCCATTGCCTACAATTGATTATTTAAATTAATTATGTGTACAAAATATCAATTTTACCTACTACAAACCATCATTTGGTTTCATGCTAATATTTGTTCAAATATACCAAAAAAAAAAAAAAAAACAATATTATAATAAAATATTAAACGTTAATATATTCTGCATGTTAGAACAGTAAGAAAAAAAAGTGGAAGACCTCTACGGAAATCTAAACACCAAGTCACAAATACAAATTTTTTATGAACATTAATGGGTATTGCTTATGTCTCCACTATTCCTACCATAAAAATACGAATTACCAAAGTCTACCAATAAAGGTACAGGTCGTTAATCTACCTTTATCTCTAGTAGACTGACACTTTTGTGAAATTGGTACAAAATAGCTTAATTTCAGCACCCACCAACCCTATATCACATATTCACGAAGATCCTTTCCAATTGTTACTATTGTATCAATTAGTTATACTATATTGGCCGATATATTGTCTCCAATACTAAATAAACCACTGAAGAAATTATACTATTTTGTACCAAGTCTACTAAGATAAAAAATAATTCAGCTAAATTCAACCAAGGGGCAAAGTGTAAATCTACATTATAATCTATAGATATAGATATATTTTTGATTAATTGAAGTAGATGATTGTGAATAGGAGATTGATTTAGAATATGTTCATTTAAAGAAGGAAACAATGCATTTATTTAGAGTTGACTACAAGCCTTTATTATTAATAATGGAATAGGATTGCAATTTTGTTGTATTATATTCATATTCGACTTAAAAACTAATTCAGCTTTCATGGCTATTTGTGAAACATCTTACAAGGTTTTTATTAAATAACCTCTGGATTTTATATCAATTAATGAACTAGAATAATTTGCAGAGAGTTTACTTTCACATATAGTGCAATTAATAATTTATTTTATTTTCCTAACAATTAAACCAGCTATATATTCAACAACATCATGTGTAATTGTGTATTGTAAAGTATTTAAAAGTAAACCATCGTAATTGGATACGTCATCATCACTTTGGGCACATAACATATCAATGTACTCTTTTTCAATTTCATTCTGTTTCTTTATGTTACTAGATACAAATAATATGGTTGTAGTATCTTGTGTTAAACAATTAGCACCAAAAGATGTCATAATTTCCGAATGAATTAATATTCGTTTCATGGCTGCTTCAACTTGCCAAGCAGTGGGATTATTACTAAAACCACCACGAGCTCGTATTGTGGAAAACAATAGTTCTAAGTGATCTTGTGATAGTTTATAAGTTAAGAGAAATTTCATTTTACCACTTAATACTAAGTCTACCAATAACTGTTTAACACTTTTTAGGCATATAATAAGTCCATTAAATCCGATTTTTCTAATATTTTTAGTTATTGGTACATGGTCTTTATCTTTTAAACTACTTAAATAACTAATAGAGAAATTTATAAAACTGTTGCAATTTTCAATATTCTTTCAGACAATGGTCTTTTACAGGTGATTTACTCGGAAAATTTCTTGTGTTCAAGAAATCAAAAATATTATTCATATTTCTACAGAACTCAATAGTACCTTCACAATTTTAAAATTCTGGTAATTTTAATGAATTTAAACAGTATGCCAACGCATCAGCAACAACTGAACTTAATATTGAAGCAGCTAACGATACTTTCATTTTTTCTTTGCAGTATTGGATGTGACGACGACGAATAATTGTCCCTATAACGTTATTAGCTAGTGCAAAACTACAAAATACATCAAATAAAAAAATAAATAAAAAAATAACCAAAATGAAGTCCAGCTTTTTCTTGAAGACGTACAAGCTCCTTAAAAAATTGCCATTTAATTTTTAATCCATTTTTATTATGTATAACTGTATGATCTCCTAATGTATTGCGGCATAACTTAATCATATGGGCTGCATCTAACATAATATAAATTTTCTCATTTGTTACTGGATGCAAAAAGTAAGTTTGTGCCTCTAAATCGGCTCCTAATTTTCGAGTCATGGATAGGTTAGATGCAGCCCCATAAAATGTTAGGGATTTTACAATCGCACCAGTATCATACACATTTGACAAGCATTTATTTACTAAATTCGATTTTTCCTCAGCTGATATACCATTAATTAGAAAGTATGCGATGGGTATTTTCCAATTCGAGTTTAATGCGACTAACATAAATACAAGAATGTCAGAAGCCATTGGTAATGCATCACTTTTATCATTTTTAGTAGCCATGTTAACATATCTAATGTTATGAACACTATTAAAATAAACGTCTGTCTTAATACTCATTTCATCCATCATAAGACCATAAAACAATGTTTCATTTTTACTAGCCATAGTTTGTACTTTATTTTTAACTGCTTTTAATGCTTCAGATAAAAACCCTGGTTTGCCATTTATCACACCATACCATTTTTTTAATGTGCTTGGATATGTGGTAAACAATTACCAAATGTTTTCCTGACATAATCATAGGCGGCTGCAGAATAGTAATTTAATGTTAGTGCAAATGCACGTAGTTCAGATGAAATAGTTTTTCCAGCTTTTAACTTTAGTTGTTTCAGTACAATTTCACTGGATGCAACAGGCAATAAATCCTGAACAAAATACAAGGATGATTTTTTCTGTTTATTTGACAGCAAAGGAGGTTGAATGAGTGTCATCGTTTATTAATTATCTCCTGTTCTTTTGCATGTGGAATGGCACAATTCCAAACCATTATTAAATAAATAATAAATTAAGTTAAAAAAAAAAAAATAGAAAGATTATTATTAAAAAAATCCTATTAAAGATATAATATTCAATTCTGATTTCTCATTTTGTGGCAGTGGCATACCGAATAATCGAGCATCTTATCTATTGTAAAATTGATAATTATCATTAAAATCATGGACAAATATTAATAATTATTATTTTGTCTTCCATAGGGAATAGTTTTCCTTATCTCATGATGAGGATATG